>NW_026900665.1:0-181135 GCF_033783945.1 Neopsephotus bourkii
GGTCCTGAAGGAGCTGGCAAATGAAGTTGCTAAGCCACTGGCCATCATATTTGAAAAATCATGGCAGTCAGTTGAAGTTCCCGACAACTGGAAAAAGGGGAAATATAACCCCCATTTTTAAGAAGGGAAAATGGATGACGCGGGGAATTCCAGACCAGTCAGTCTCTGTGCCTGGCAAAATCTTGGAGCAGATTCTCCTGGAAAGCACGCCAAGGCACATGAGAAACAACAAGGTGTTTGGTGACAGCCATCATGGCTTCAGTAAGGGGAAATCCTGCCTAATCAATTTGCTGGCGTTTTATGATGGGGCTACAGAACTGATGGACAGTGGTAAAGCAATTGATGTCATCTACCTGGGTTTGTGTAAAGTGTTCAACACTGTCCCACATGACATTCTTGTCTCTAAATTGGAGAGACATCAATTTGATGAATGGACTACTCGGTGGATAAAGAACTGGCTGGATGGCCGCACACAAAGAGTTGTGGTCAATGGCTGAATGTCTGGCTGAAGAGCAGTAACGAGTGGTGTCCTCAGGGATCAGTGTTGGGACCGGTCTTGTTTAACATCTTCGTCACTCACATGGACAATGGGGTTGAGTGCGCCCTCAGCAATTTCGCTGATGACACCAAGCTGTGTGGTTGGGTTGATACGCTGGAGGGAAGGAATGCCATCCAGAGGGACCTTGACATGCTTGTGAGGTGGGCTGATGCCAGCCTCATGAAGTTTAACCATGCCAAGTGCGAGGTCCTACACCTGGGTTGGAGCAATCCCAGACACAGCTACAGATTGGAGAGAGAAGAGATTCAGAGGAGCCCTGCAAAGAAGGACTTGGGGGTGCTAGTCGTTGAGAAAATGAACATGAGCCAGCTTCAGTGTGCGCTTGCAGCCCAGAAAGCCAACCATACCCTGGGCTGCATAAAAGGAGCATGACCAACAGGTAGAAGGAGGTGATCCTGCCCCTCTGCTCTGCTCTCATGAGGCCTCACTTGGAGTATTGTGTACAATTCTGGTGTCCTCAACATAAAAAGGACATGGATCTGTTGGAACAAGTCCAGAGGAGGGCCGCGAGAATGATCGGGGGACTGGAGCACCTCCCATATGAAGATCGGCTGAGAAAGTTGGGGCTGTTCAGCCTGGAGAAGAGAAGGCTGCGTGGAGACCTCATAGCAGCCTTCCAGTATCTGAAGGGGGCTATAGGGATGCTGGGGATGGACTCTTCATTAGGGACTGTAGTGATAGGACAAGGGGTAATGGGTTAAAACTTAAACAGGCGAAGTTTAGATTGGATATAAGGAGGAAATTCTTTCCTGTTAGGGTGGTGAGGCACTGGAATGGGTTGCCCAAGGAAGTTGTGAATGCTCCATCCCTGGCAGTGTTCAAGGCCAGGTTGGATGAGGCCTTGGGTGATATGTTTTAGAGCGAGGTGTCCCTGCCTATGGCAGGGGGGTTGGAACTTGATCTTAAGGTCCTTTCCAACCCTAACTATTCTATGATTCTGTGATTCTAACATAGCAGCCTCTGAGGGTTGAACACATAAGATTTCAGAGAAATGTTGAAGAATTTCTTTATCTGTTTTCAGATGTCCATCAGATATATGCGTGGCATAGGGCTGAAACCTTATCAACTGGATTCTCTCTTGGTATCAGTATTTACTCATTCAAGAGATTGCCACCAATATCTTGGGAAAGTGAGACTGAAATCTCCTATCCAAACTATGACGAAAATTGATATAAAAGAGGATAAATACTGAAATTATCAGGTTTGTTTTAAAGTTGTCAGGATTTAATTTCTGAGGTGGAATAAAGGATGAGGAGAACCTGGGTCCTAATGCTCATGGAACTAAAACATCATCCAAATATTCCTTTATACCCAAGAGCCTCTTACAAGATCTGGCTTGCCACTAATGTCTCTGTGCTGCTTAGGGATGTCTGCAGCTCCCCCCCTCTTCACTTCCGCACTCACACTGTGCTTGCTCAGATTTGCTCAAGCAAGTTTGCCACAAAAATATTCGGCTTTTTTTTTCATTTTTGCCCACTGAACAGTACATTCCATTTAGACATCCTTTTTTTCTGGAAGTGTTGCAATGACTGCCATTTTTGAACAGTACTTTTGTGCAATATTTTGATACTATAGGTCATATTCTATTCTCACTATGTGTTGCAGTATTTTTTCCTCTTGGCAATTGGTTGCACTAGCCCAAGTCCTGATCTGTAGCATGTCCTAAGTCTTTGTTGTAAGTTCTTGTTGTCTAAATGATGTTTAAAAAACCCATCTTTAAAGAGAAAAAAAACACAAACCAGGACAGATACAAATTTGAAGCAGGTGACAAAAACAGAAAAACAGCCATTCTTGCCATTCTGAATATGTGTTGTTTTTTATTTTACATTTGTTGTTCAGTTTAAAAACATATCAGGTACATGCATCACTGTGACTTGCTATTATCACTCTAATCTTCTCCCCGTGATTTTTGTTAGTCAGAAGATCTTTGGAGAGACATGTTAAAGTCCATTTGTGTCTATTAGAATTTGAAATTCATCTTTTCTGTCATCTCTGTGGGTTTTGCTGTTTCTGTTGAAGAGATTGAGCATTACATCTAAAGCATCAAACAGGATTCTCTGTTTATTGGTGCTCTAATGGGGTTGCAGAAAGAATAGAACTGTTTATTTAGTTTCTTCCATAAGGAAAGTATATTTTATTATAATTTTGTACTGCTGTATTCCTTATTGCTCCACTGAGCCAAGTTTTGTTAGCACACATAATTAAAAAGGCAGCCGTTGTTACGAAGAGCTCTTTGTAAAACAGAGGAAATAGTGATGATTCTCAGTGTGTTTATTAATTGCTACAAGTCTATCCTGTACTAGCCCATGAGCATCAATGCAACCTTCCCATTAGGATCGGGCTGTGCATATTTTACTGTTGATGTGCTCTGTTTATATTGTTGTGTATTTTTTGCTATTGCTATAGAAGAAGCTTTCTTCTCTCTTTTGACAACAAGTTGTTGTGGAAGCAACAGGGTTATTGAGGTGGGTGCAAAGCACAGATTCCCATGCAAACAGTAGAAAACTAATTTTTAACACACTGCCTGAATCACATAAGAGAGTTTGTGGGAGGATTACAATCAGAAGGAAATGTGTATGTACTATAGAGTAGTGTTTTCTGGGTGTTCTGCCAAGCATAAAAGAGATACATATGAAAATATTTCATTACATTGTAGCATTTTAGTCTATGTCTCTTCAGATTCCAATAGTTTTCTGACTATAGAAGCTGGAATGCTCTAAAGACATTAAAGAGTAAATTCAGCTGCTTACCATTTATTGTGAGGAAAATTGTGTGCTCTCTAGATCCTGTGGGGTTTATATTCTGTGGTCCAGATGTTCCATATGTTTGCTTATTTTTATTTTCTTCCCCATGATATGTGTATATTTTGTCTTCTTCTCCCACATGTCCTGTCTTGAACACACACAATGCTATTATGTCCATAGAAGAATTTCTGAATAGAAGCTAAGACAAGTATAGAACACCCACACAATGCAGTATGAACCTCTTGATAAACACGCTGAGATGCACACACACACCCCCCGCCCCCTGCCCCCTTACTGCAACCTGCTGGCAGAGGTTGTCTCTGGGTCCCTTAGGAATGCTTTCACACTGTTGGAGCATTGCTCTCTTTGCTCCAATTGACTTATCCCTCAAGAATTTACTTCTTGTTTCATTGCCGTGTCTTTAAAAAAATGTTGTGATTAGATTAAATGTTCTTAAATACCCTACTGGAGTCAGGGAGTTTGCTATCGTGTGGTGACTTTTGTGCAAACAAGTTCAAAAGACATGCAAAAACAGTCAGATCAGAAAAGCTGCATTTTACTCCTGATTTGCTTGACACTTAAAGTGATCCATAAGACTCTGATTATGTAAAACATCCCCAGATCTCAGGATGAAATGTAGTTAGAACTTTGTTTAAACATGACTTTCAAGAAGTGTTGATGCTTATCACATCCCCTTGTGGGGAAATGAGAAAGTGCTTAGCACACCCAAGGCGCTTCAAAAAGCTGTGCCAGGTATTAACAAAGGATAGTGAAGCATGGGTAGTTAGAAAAGAATTGAGACCTTCCATTCTCTCACTGTCTCTGTGCAATTGTTTTACTTTATTTCTTCCTTCTGGTCAAGTAAAGGCTATTATAATACCAGTCTATCACAGTACTAATATGCTGGCACAAAGCAATATGCTTTCTTGGGAGACAAAGTCACAGAGACAAATACGTTAGGCACAAGCTATAAGGTTCTGGGTTTGTTTTTTTTTTAGTTGATGTTGAATTACAACACAGTACTGTGCTGCAGAGTACTGTTTAAAAGGTTTTTTGCATACATAAGTTTTAGGGTTGCAGGATAGGGATACCACATAAAATGTTTATAATAATGGTCTAAATATCTTTTAAGTTCAGTTGTTAGTGTAATTTTAAAGGGGGAGACGCACACTGCTGACCTTTGAAACTGGTGCGCAATTAGATATTTCAACAAGACCCTGGAGAAGAATGGAGTTAATAAATCTTGAGAGATTGCATTTTACTTGGTGACCCTGGAAATGCTTCTGATCACCTGGGTCTGGCTGTGCACTCATGCTGATGGCAACTGCATATGAGGGTGACATATGGGCATTTGCTGCCTGTGCCCACCAGTTCACAAATTCAGGTGCTGTGGTGAGCAGGACCCTAGGATAAGGACACACCAGTAACATCAACTAGCACTAGAAATAGATAACAGCAGAGTTTCAGTGAATGGGAGCACTCTCTGACAGTGTGTAATTCAAAGTAAATTAGAAGAAAATAAAAAAAGAAAAAACATCTTTCTGCTCATTTCTCTTCTAAATTAACTGCAATAGCTCAAGTAACATGACCTTAGGTGTCATCAAGGAAAATTCTATGAAATTATCATTGTTATGTGCAGTGATGGATGAGAGAAATAACTAAAGAGATAAGAGCAAACCCAACAATATATAACTGAATATATGTGGGATGGAACTGAATTAAGACAGATACAAATAGTTACATAAGAGTATATGGTAATGTCATCATATTCACATAAATTCTTGAAAACTCACAAGTCAAATCAACATCAAATTGTTTTGCATGAATAATCATCTTGTGGAATTCATTGACACATGTTATAACTGAGACAAAAAAAGTGGGCAAATAAAAGAAGCAGCATAGGAGTTTTAGTTTTAATATTGGTTATTTTCCTTTAAAAGGACCAATGATAAGTTCTGGTATTTGGCTCACCCAATAAAGCTATAGCAACTACCAACTCTGAAAAAACTCACAGAGTTTTGGTTTTGTTTGGTTTTTGGTTTTTTGTTGTTTTTTTTTTTTAAGGTATAAAAAGAAGAACTTACTAGTTGTGAAAAAAAATTAAAATTCAGCATATTTTGAAATCGGTGTTTTAGAGAAATAAAGGTGCAGAATGGTGATATAACTCAGACTGATAAATCCTGTGGTTCATAAATGTCCTATAAAGTGATAAAATAGCAGGTTCAGATATAAAGTGTTAAAATCACATGTTGTTTCAATGCTTTTTTGATCACAAAACTACTATTTCCACAGTCTTTATGTTGGTCACTTGTCTCAAGCTGAATAATCTTTATGGACCGTCTCTTTTCAAATGCTCTTTACTGCTTGTCAGTAGAAGAATTACAAATGAACATGAACAGCTTCAAAATTATCTGCATTAATTCCTGCTAAATTTGTTTTAAGATATCCAAATATGCTCATCAACAGAAAAGTTTTTAAACTGCTCTCCTAATTTTTAGATGGGTTTGCTACAAATCTGGACAGAACCTCCTTAGAATTTCTGATAAATATCTGTTCAATCAAATAAGTCCAGTATGAATGACCACAACCTAATATTCAAATCCTTTTAGAAAAATAATTCAGGTTTTAAATTTTAAATGATCATTTAAATTTTAGGTAACTGTTTAGAATCTGTTGCTTCTTCAAGGAGACTGTATACTTCTGAATAGACAGCTACAGTCAAGATACACAGAAGTAACTAAGGCAAAGAAATCCCACTCAGGAAAACCAGAAATTATATATTGCAATATATGCTATCAACTGCAGCTTAAGGAGGAGCAAGAACGAGTACGGTGGGTGCATTCATAGCACGAGGCAGGCTAAAGCCTGTACAGCAACTCTTAAGGTCATCTACTATTCTAGTCTAACTTTCTATGTCCCTTCTCTACTGAACAAGATATGTAACAGCTGCTAATGCTTCCAAATACAGTGCAGCTGATAAAAGAATCCTGTGGGATATGGAAACCTAAGAAAGTGCATAATTCTTCTTGCTGCTTTCTAAACTTTGGTAAAAACACCCTCAGGACCAACATCTTTGTGAACTTTGCAATCTGTTTTTAGCTTGTATTCATTTGGACTTTTATTTAAGAGCTCAGTTAACCCATTTAATTTGTTAAAGCACCTGTGGAGGTCTATGTTTGGAGAATTTATTGTGTGAGAAATCTGTCAGTTACCAGCACTTCTGGAGACCAGTTTGCATATATGAAAATGAACTCTTAACTTCTGATGTTGCTTTTCAGACAAGAGCAGATTTCTATGTGTATTCCATTCACTTTGGCTGTACAATTAAAAAACAAATAGAAGCTTCATTTTGATTTGCTTTCTCCTGTGGAAGCTTTGATTACATTGCATTATCACTGTTTTCAAATACAAAACTTGACAACTTCATATACCTACTAACAATAGTAGCAACCCTATCTCTTTGTTCTCCATCTGCCTAAGAGTGCTTCTCTATCTTGGTGAGAGAGACTATAAAAAGTGCAGAGAAATTGATTCCTTGATTACAACAAACTTTTCAATTCAACAGTTTCTAATGCTCAGGGAACTGAACACCAAAACAAAAATGAAAGTAGCATGCATTGATTCCAGTGACCGTCTCCAAGCAGTCTGCTGCCTGCTGCAGGGTTCAGAGCTTCAGAGCTCTTATGCTTAGGACGCTCTCCATCAGTTGTCTACCTGCATCAGCTTAATATCACATGGCTGTTTTTCAGGGACACCTTTATGCACAGAGAATTCACCCTATGGCCCCACCCCCAATGCTTTTTTAATTCCTATCTGATAAGTGCACTAACCTTCATCTGATGCCTGTTAGTCTGCCTTTGTTCCCATGTGAAACCACTAGCATTATGCTAAATGCAGTTCAGCAGCAGTAGGTGTATCCAAACCATTTTATTTGAGGCATGTGCTGCCCAGGGGTTCAGTGAGAGCAGGACATGGTGCAAGTCCAGCTTCCCATGCCTCTGCACTCAGGTGGCCATCTCACTTGTGTGGGGCTGCCACTTGGTAGCAAGACAAAATGGCTAGTGGTTCAACAGTGTTTGAAAAGCCAGACGAAATATCTGGATGAGAAGTACATTCATCTGATCAGCATTTTCTCTCTGAACCAGTAAAAGGATAGGCTGTTTTTCATTGGCAGATGTCATGGTGTGTGGCAGGCTGTAAAAGGAGTGTAACACTGACTTCCCAGTGCAATGGTCAAACACATTCTTGGAATTCCTAGCCTTGCTTGTAAAATATGAGCAAGAGTGTTTAAGCACAAATACTGAAAATTAATGATGCATGGGATTTGATTTGTTTTGGGAGAGTATTCTGAGCTCTGACACTTTTTAAATTTCAGGTATTTCTTTCGTATAAATCTTATTTTTCTTCTGACTCCTCTGTCCTCCTGTGATCTGTAACAACTCCTATTATTATGCTTCCATCTTTCTGCACCAGGACCTTTCAAATGTATTATCAGTGAGTCTAACAAGAAAATCTGATTTGTCTGAACGTTAAGCTATGTAGAAGTACAAACTATTCTTACTGTGGTGCTTCTTTATGAGGTGTCACTGTGAGAGAACTGTCAAGAAAAATTTGAGCTGAATGCTTGATTCAAAGCATGGAGAAGAGGACAAAGACCTTTTTGCTTAAAACCTGCCTCTGTGCTTTAAAGTTGCATATGCAACTGAGAGAAGGAAAAGATGGGCTGGAGCAGCTGTAAGACACTACATGTAAAATGCAGTATGGAAATATTAAAAGGAATAAGGGAAGAGAAATTAAGAAAGGTTACAAAGCTTGATTAAGTAAATTAGAATGAAAGTCTGAAATGTGAGCTGAACAGCTGATGTGGATGGCTTGCTCTTTGATGAAGGAGCAGGCCAAATTAATTGTAGAAGGCAAAATAAAGATGAAGACAAAGCTAAGGCAGACGTTAGGGTCGTAAGTCCCATGAGCAAACAAGCTCTCAGGAAGCAGAGGAAACAATGAAAAAAGAGGAAAGCTTTTTCACTATTTAATCAGAGCCCCTGTGGTGTGACAGTACTGTGCATACCATGTGCAAGTCCTCAGGACACACATAGTAGAACATGACTTGCTAGTGGTCTCTGGTCAGTTGTGCTAATGCCTTCCTGGGTATGAAGCATGAGGAAAACCTCCCAGTGTCTTTCAGCTATTTAATCTGTAGCCTGTTGGCTTGCTCAAATGTTATATGCCCTTTTTTGCCTATGCCAGTCACACACACTTCTGTATTTGCTGCCTGGGTAATTTTGCATAACTGTGAATTGATCATTTGCAGAAACACAGGTTCTGCTGGGAATATCTCATTTCCAATTTATGAAATATGTTCAGCAATATAAAAATGAATGGCATATTCTGTAGGTTAAAGGAAACTCATCTTTTTAATGAATGAAAAGTTCATTAGATCTCTGCAAAAAATAGAAATAGAAAATAATAATTTTTCATTAAGTAGGCAAAATTAGGATTATCTGTGATATATTTTTCTTCCATTAGTTTGCTGCTATACTTCTTATGTTTATTTGCCAACAGATTGTTTGAGATAATGGCAATTATGCCATCCAGTTTTCTGTTTCCTGTGAATTAAAACATAAAGCCCATTTTCTTTCAGACTTTTCTCTAAAGAAATGTAAACAAGAGAAGGTGAAACTTCTTAAACATATACTCTGTCTATGTTGACTGTTCACTTCCAAGTGTATTCTTAGCCCATACAAAGATGGATTTTTTCTAATTTAGTAAAGCCAACCTTATGCTAGTCTGAATCAAAAGGAGCATGACTATCAGGTCAAAGGAGGTGAGTCTCCCCCTCTTGTCTGCTCTCATGAGACCCTACCTGGGGCCCCGGACACAAGAGGGATGTGGACCTGCTGGTGCGAGTACAAAGGAGGGCCACGAAGATGGTCCAAGGGCTGGAGCACCTCTCCTATGGAGACAGGCTGAGAGAGCTGGGCTTTTTCAACCTGGAGAAGAGAAGGCTCCAGGGAGACTTCAGAGCAGCCTTCCAGTACCTAAAGGATACCTACAGGAAATCTGGAGAGAGACTTTATGTAAGGGCATGTAGTGACAGGATAAGGGAAAATGGCTTTAAAATGACAGAGGGTAGATTTAGATTAGATTAGTTTTAGATCTGTTAGATCTATTACAGAATACCAGAATCCCAAGGGTTGGAAGGGACCTCAAAAGATCATCTAGTCCAACACCCCTGCAGGAGCAGGGTAACCTAGAGTGCATCACACAGGACCTTGTCCAGGCGGGCCTTGAATATCTCCAACGTAGGAGACTCCACAACCCCCTGGGCAACCTGTTCCAGTGCTCTGTCACTCTCACAGTAAAGAAGTTTTTCCTGATGTTCACATGGAACCTCCTATGCTCCAGTTTACACCCATTGCCCCTTGTCCTATCACTGGACATCACTGAAAAAAACCTAGCTCCATCATCCTGACACTCACCCTTTACATATTTGTAAACATTGATGAGGTCACCCCTCAGTCTCCTCCAAGCTAAAGAGACCCAGCTCCCTCAGCCTCTCCTCATAAGGGAGATGTTCCACTCCCTTAATCATCTTTGTGGCTCTGCGCTGGACTCTCTCCAGCAGGTCCCTGTCCTTCTTGAACTGAGGGGCCCAGAACTGGACACAGTATTCCAGATGCGGCCTCACCGAGGCAGAATAGAGGGGGACAAGAACCTCTCTTGACCTACTAACCACACCCTTTCTAAGACACCCTAGGATGGCATTGGCCTTCTTGGCCACAAAGGCACATTGCTGGCTTATGGTAATCCTCCTATCCACCAGGACCCCCAGGTCCCTTTCCCCTTCACTACTTTCCAGCAGGTCAGTCCCCAACCTGTACTGGTACATGGGGTTGTTCTTCCCCAGATGCAAGACTCTACACTTGCCCTTGTTGAATTTCATCAAATTTCTCCCCGCCCAACTCTCCAGCCTGTCCAGGTCTTGCTTAATGGCAGCACAGCCTTCTGGTGTGTCAGCCTCTCCTCCCAGTTTAGTATCATCAGCAAACTTGCTGAGGGCACACTCAGCTCCCTCATCCAGGTGGTTGATGAAAATACTAAACAGCACTGGTCCCAGCACCGACCCCTGAGGTACTCCACTAGTCACAGACCTCCAGCTAGATTCTGCCCCATTGACTACAACTCTGCCTTCTTCCCTTCAACCAGCTCTTGATCCACCTCACTACCTGATCATCAAGCCAACACTTCCTTAGGTTATCTATGAGGATGCTGTGGGAGACAGTATCAAATGCCCTACTGAAATCAAGAAAAAACACATCTACCGCTCTACCATTATCCATCCACTGTTACTTCCTCATAGAAGGCTATAAGGTTGGTCAAACATTACTTCCCCTTGGTAAAACCATGCTGGCTGCTCTTAATGACCCCATCATCCTTGATATGTCTAGAGATGGTGTCAAGAATAAGTTGTTCCATCACCTTTCCAGGGATGGAGGTAAGGCTGACTGGTCTATAATTACCCGGGTCCCCCTTCTTGCCCTTCTTAAAGACTGGCGTGACATTTGCCATCCTCCAATCCTCAGGCACCTCTCCTGTTTCCCACAACTTACCAAAGATGATGGAGAGTGGCCGAGCAATGACCTCTGTCAGCTCCCTCAGCACCCATGGGCGTATTCCATCCGAACCCATTGATTTATAGACATCTAGACTGCTTAACTGATCCCTAACCCAATCCTCATCTACCAAAGCGAACTTCTCCTTTGTCCTGACTCCTTCTGGGGCTACAGGAATCTCGGGCCCCCAGGGAGAGTCTGCAGGAGTTAAGACAGATGCAAAGAAGGCATTCAGCACCTCTGCCTTCTTTAAATCCTCTGTCTCCAGGGCACCCACCTCATTCAACAGTGGGCCTATATTGCTTCTTGTGTAGTGTTATCTGCTATGTATTTGAAAGAGCCCTTTCTGTTGTCCTTAACCTGACTGGCAAGATTAAGTTCCAAGGAGGCCTTAGCTGTCCTAATTGCCTCCCTACACCCTCTAGCAACTGTCCTATATTCCTCCTAAGTGGCCAGCCCCTCCTTCCATAATCCATAGATTCTCCTTTTCCACATGAGTTTGCCCAGCAGTTCCTTGTTTAACCATGCTGGTCTCCTGCCTCCCTTACTTGATTTCCTACCCATTGGGACACTCTGATCCTGAGCTTGGAAGAAGTGGTCCTTAAATGCTGACCAACTATCTTGAGCCCCTTTACCACCTAGTACCCTTTCCCATGAAACTTCCCTTAGCAATTGATTGAAGAGGCCAGAGTTGGCCCTTCAGAAATCCAGAACTGTGGCCTTGCTAGGTATGCTATTCCTCCCACACAGGATCCTAAACTCCACCATCTCATGCACTGCAGCCAAGGCTTCCATTGACCATCACCACTTCAACCAGACCCTCCTTGTTGGTGAGTACTAGATCCAGCAGCGCTCCTCTCCTAGCTGGTTTGTCCACCATTTGCATTAAGAAGTTATCATCAATGCACTGGAGGAACCTCCTAGACTGTGAATAATTGGCTGTGTAAGTCTTCCAGCAAATAATTGGGGTAGTTAAAATCCCCCATGAGGACCAAGGCATGTAGTCATGAGGGTGCTTTCAGCTGCCTGTAGAAAGTCTCATCAACTACTTCGTCCTGATCAGGAGGTCTGTAATAGACCCCCACAGCTGTATCACCTGTACCAGCCAGTCCCTTAATTCGTACCCACAGACTTTCCACTTGATCCTTATCTGCTATTATATCTGCTAGATTAGATCTGCTATTAGATCTGTTATTAGATCTATTTAGATCTATTAGATCTATTTTTAGATTAGTTACTTCAATCTGAGGGTGGTGAGCCACCAGAACAGATTGCCCAGAGAAGTTGTGGCTGCCCCATTCCTGGCAGTGTTCAAGGCCAGGTTTTGTGGGGCTTTGTGCAACCTGGTGTAATGGGAGGTGTCTGTTTTTATGGCAGAGGGGTCAGAACTAGATGATCTTTAAAGTCCTTTCCAACTCTAACCATTCTATGAGTTTATGATTTTAATTATATAAAAGGAGAAAACCCTAAATTAAAGTTTGCGTTTTCCTTCTTAGGCCTTTTGATCTGTCTTTTTATGCAAGTGAACATGTTTTGACAAATAATGGTCATCTCTAACTCATGGTATTTCCCTCCTCTGGTCTTTACTTCCTATCCATTTGAAACTTTGCCGCCTTAATAATGTCATGCTCCTCAACTACCACACTGATTTAACTGTGAGTTCATATTTTATGCATTTTGTTAATGACAGTGAAACAACAAAAAAAAAAAAAAACCACCACCAAACCTTGTTGTACCAGTTTGTTTTGTGGGAAAAAGGCATATAGAACAGTGCAAGTGTTGTGGCCTCTTCTATACTTGTCAGATGTTTTTGTAGCCTGTCTTAAATTGCTATTTATTTAACAAGCACACCAATGAAGTGCCAAGTAACTAAGGATTAAAAACCAGATGTACTTAGTGGTAATAGTTCCAGCTAGCTCAGTATCCTATATTTGGCAGTAGTCACTAGCAGATATTTTGGGGAAAAATGTTAGATTTCTTCAGTTGTTTTTGAATTCTTAAACATTTTGGTATCTGCATTCTGTGACAGCAAGTTCCACAAATTAATTACATTTCATGTGAAAAAGTTTCTTTGACACAATTTTAGGCTGATGTCATAGAAGGCCCACAGGTTTTAAACCACAAAAAAAACCCCAATTTGAAGTAACGCTTAGAGTTTAATTCACCTAGTCTTATTCATGACTATATGTTGCTACCCCATCTATTCTGAATTGTCTCTTTTCACAGTGTATTTAAACTTCCTTTCCACCAGGCATATTTTCTTGCTTGTATCTTTTCCAGCTTCCCTATGCTCAGTCTGTCTGTCCATCTGTCTGCCTTCTTTTTAATGTGGCAGTGTCTCCACTTTTTGCACTGTCTGGTACAATTGTTTATTAGTACATCAGACCTCCTCTGATGACACAACTAATCACAAGCCCCCATGATATCCCACTTGCTTGCTTTTCACTGTTTGTATTGACCATACTAAGTGGGCTTTGTTTCTCCTTCATCCATTAAAATTCAGTTTGCATCCACACATACAAGTGTTTGGTTAATCAGTTCAGTTTTTTTCTTTTAGCTGCATATGGAAATTTACTGCTAGGATAGAGAAAATAAATTATATATGTATGTGTATATATATTGCAAATATATAAAATCTGTGGGATTGTAGGTTTTGACTTTGTATAACAAATTCAGTCAAAATCAGTTGTAGCGAATAGTGCTTTTTTAAAAAATTCTCATTCTTTACACAAGTTGACCTTTCAGTTCCAGTTCTGCCAAAACTGTCAATTCCATTCTAGTTCCTATTAAGAAAATATATAGCTTTCTGCTTTTGTTCTAGTTCTCATTCACCAAAATAAGATTCCAAAACGACTCTGCTTCTGAGGGGTTAAACAGTGACTGAGTCTGTCAATCCTGCGTCTGATGTTCGAGATCCAATGTGCATGCAGGGGCTGGCTCTCCTGCTTAAAAATGAGGTTCAACAAGGGTAAGTGCAGGGTGCTGCATCTGGGCAGGAATAACCCCAAGTGCCAGGACAGATTGCGGCCTGACCTACTAGTGAGCAGTTCAGCTGAGAAGGACCTGGGAGTATTGGTAGATGACAAGTTGACCATGTACATGGCAGTGCACCCTTGCGGCCAGGAGGGCAAACAGTATCCTGGGGTGCATTGGGAGGACTGTGGCCAGCAGGTCAGGGGAGGTGCTTCCCCTCTACTCAACCCTGGTGAGGCCACATCTGGAGTACTGTGTCCTGTGCTGGGCTCCTCAGTACAAGAAAGAGAAGGAGCTACTAGAAGAGTGTCCAGTGGAGGCCACAAGACTGATCAGAGGTCTGGAGCATCTCTCTTATGAGAAGAGACTGTGAGAGCTGGGCCTGTTCTGTCTAGAGAAAAGAATGCTGAGAGTGGATCTCGTTAATGCATATTGATATCTCAAAGGCTGGTACCAAGAGGGTGATGCCAAACACTTTTCAATGGTGCCCAGTGGCAGGTGAGGAGCAATGGCCATAAACTAAAACACAGGAAGTTTCACCTCAGAATAAGCAAGAACTTTACACTGGTGCTGACAGAGCACTGGAACAGGCTTCACAGCTGAAGTCTCCCTTTCTGGAAACAATGGAAACCCACCTGAACACGTTCCTGTGTAACCTGCTCTGGGTGTCCCTGCCTTGGCAGGAGGGTTGGACTAGATGATCTCCAGAGGTCCCTGCCAACCCTAATGGTTCTGTGATCCTGTAATCCTATGACCCCTCACCACAGAAATGTCAAGACAGCCACCATTTCTGTTCACAGCAGCCAGAGCTGGCAAACCTCATGCAATGTTAGAAGCATGTCACAAGGATAAACAACATGGAAGAACAGAAAATAGAGTGGGAGTGCACAATGGAAATGTGGAAAATTTTTAAAATTATGATTTTTCTCAAGCCCTTCACTAGTAAATAATGATATCAGACTGAGCATAGACCAACATACACTTAAATATTGACATGGGTTCTGTATATTTTTTTCAAGACAAACTTTGCAGAGTACCTTTTTGTATGGAAATTTCAGTAACCTTTTTATTGCACTTCTTAATTTCATTCCCTCTCTAGCTATGAAATTAATTATGCCTATTCCACCACACATTTTAGCCTCAGCCAGAATTATACCCAGAAGGCTGCATTAAGGGAAACTTTCCTCACTTCATGTTCAGAGCAGGCTTTTCTGTTTCTTTATTGCACAATGTTCTATTACCCAATTCATTTGCCAAAGCGTCACCTTCTCCTTCACGGGAAAAGGACAAGCAAAAAGCAAACACTAGGGCTGATTTGTAATGATGCCACAGTCCCTTTATGTGATGCTGATAGTAGAAGTGTCTTGTATTTTAAATAAAAATGAGGTCTATATTTTGACATATTCTTGTGGCAGCTCATGAAGCTGATACAGTCCTTAAAATTTGATGTCCCAGCTCCTTGTCTCTGAAGAATGTATGTCCCCATATTTTCTGCTGCAAGTGCATTGCACACTCTTTAAGGATGGACGTAGGAATTACATGTTAGTCTTTAAATGTCAAGGTGAAGATAATGAATCTCAATACATTTTCACACAGTGGAACTGAGCATCACCAGTTTCTTTCTGGCTCTGAAACTTTGACTCACCCTCCCATCAAAAATTAAATTTAAGAAATGAAGTTTCTTTTCCAACGTCTGTGGTGTGCTTTCCAGAGCAAACTAAATAGGTACCAATGCACAATGAAGTTTCATGTGTTGAAGACAATATTAGTAAAACATATTTCGTGCATCTTTTTTCTTTACAATGCCTTTGGCAATAGGATCTTGTGAACCTTAAGGCTTTAGGTTTCTTTTTGAATACTGTATCTATTTTTTCCCAAAGTGGCACATATTTTAAGAAGATTATTTAAATTATCTATTTTTTTCTACTTTTCTCTACTGTTTATTTGTTTTTAGCTGTGCAAGTTTGACTACTGCCAATGCACGTTGCCCTACCATAACCAAGGCTCATCTGAAAATTTGTAGGTGTTTTGTTAACAGTCATCCATTAAAATCTACAACATTCTTGTCAGGTATATAGGTTGTGCTAGATGTCATTCTAATACCCATTTTTCAGCTGAAAAGCTTTAAAATATTGACTCATAAATTATGCTGGTAAAAATGCATGCATAACCTTAAGATCAATGTATTTTCCTGTGCTTGTTTTGAAAGGAGCTCATGAAAGGATACTAACGTAAATAATGGCTTGATTACTGTATAAAAACACATAATCTCAGAATTTCTGGATGTAATTACATGCCCAAATTAGAAAATGTGCAATTTAGTAGTTAATTTAATATCAACTGAAAAGCCAAGAACAAAATGTAAGAGACATAACTTGCAGCCCTTTTCTGTGCTATTACCTATAGATATGTTGACTAACCTGTAACTATTTTCTTTTGTCCTATTTCTTCAGAATTCTGCATTTCCTGCAGTCTTGAAAGTTTGCCATGATACAGTCAAAACTTTCTCTAATTAAAAAATAGTCTAAGAAAGAAATTAGCAAATTGCAAATTTGATCTGAGTCCAGAGAATCAATACAACTATGTCTTGAAATGTATATTTTTGCTGAAAAGCATACAGCTTTTTTATACTACTAGAGTTCTCTAACATTGCAAAATTTACCATTGTTTCATTTCTTAGCAAATCTTTGTAAGTCATTCTTCATGTGCTAAACATTGCACCTTCCAAAATATGACAGTTTTGCCATGAAGAAAAATAGATGGATAAGGGTCAGGAAAATCAGTTTCTTATTCATCATCTGTATAGAATATAAGTAAAATATAATCTGCAAGGTGTAGGCTTAAAATGTTCCTTTGATTCTGCTGGTTGGATATAGGAGATTTCCAGCAGCTAAAACGAGTATTATTTCTAAGACTTCTATTGGAACTGAAAATAAAAAAAAACTTTAAAAGTAGAGCAAATAGTTGCAATGAAATAGCTGAAAGCAAGACTCCGGAACTGCCAATATACATTGATAAATTTTCTGTATGTCACTCAAATTGTTGCTGTATTTTGGTTCTATGCTTCTGCTATATTCTCCATATTATTATATCCATACTTTGTGCACAGTCTTCTTTCTTCTGATACTATACTGTAGATTTTATTTACTCTTTGAAAATTATGCTCCAAATAAGCTAAAATTCTTTATCAAAACACTAATTAAAAAATATATAACTTTGTATATTTGAAATGAGACCATCTCAGATGTGTGCCTCAATGTGTGGCAAAGGTTGCTGACTTGTGCTATAAACAAAAATTTTAGGAACTATAAATCTGTAAGAAACATGACCGTGATATCTTTCATATTTGTATTTGGGATGTTGGAGAAATGTAAATCAAAGGATTGTTTCTAAAAGAGCAAATTTGAGGAAGCCATGCATGACAGCTCCTTCCCTCGTCCATGCAAAGCATTGTTCTCAACTACCCTATAAACATGTTGTAATATTCTCTTATTGCAAATCTACCATTTGGTAGAGGAGTGTGTTGTCTGAGTTTGTGAATCCTGAAATTGGCTGCAACACTGATAGCGTGAGATTCTAGGGAAGCTGACAAAACAGACAAAACTGTAGATCATTGATCTTTCCCTGCAAAACAGCTCAGAGTCTACCTGATTTGATAGACTCAGTGTTGATAGCAGAGATGCTGACCTCTAACATGGAAACACCAGGTGAATTAGAAAGTGTCTGTGCATGCTTAAGAAGATTGGTCAGATAAAAGAAATTTGAGTTTATTAGGAGCAAGGGACTCTTTGGAGGACGGAAGTATCTGTAATATAAGGAATAGTCTCTACCATACCAGAAGAAAACAGACTGCTCTAATGAATATTAAAGAGGCTTAAACTATGATCTTGGCAAGACATACAGCAAAAAGACAATTCAGCTAGGAATAATAGCAATACAAATGAAATTACGTTATGTATTCAATAACTAAAATTGAGACAGAAATTCAATTGCATGGGTGATATGAAAGCAAAGCAGAGAGAAATCCAGGAAGGCAACAGAGGTCAGTGTAAATGATCCCTCCAAATTCAATCAAATAACAGGTCAGTAGTAAATAGGTCAATGAAAATGACCTCATGAAATTAAAACCAACAATCATGGATGAAAGCTTGAAAACTATCACAGTAGGCATACCTCATATGAAAGTAGGAAGTAAAAGGGGTGGAAGATATTTTTGATTTATAGAAAGAATACCTCTTCTCAGTGAAGGCTCTAAAACAAAACAAAGTCCTCATTTTTTCTCCCAGTCTCTTTCATTTTGTTTCCTTAACCCTCACCCCAGTTTTCCCTCTCCTTTTCCCCTTCCCTCCTTCCCTCTTTCTTTCTTCCCCCCCTCCTTTCCCCTTTTCCTTCCATCTTCCCTTCCTTCCTTTTCTTGCCTTCCATCTTCCCTTCCTTCCTTTTCTTGCCTTCCATCTTCCCTTCCTTCCTTTTCTTGACTTCCATCTTCCCTTCCTTCCTTTTCTTTCCTTCCATCTTTCCTTTCCTTTCCTTTCCTTTCCTTTCCTTTCCTTTCCTTTCCTTTCCTTTCCTTTCCTTTCCTTTCCTTTCCTTTCCTTTCCTTTCCTTTCCTTTCCTTTCCTTTCCTTTCCTTTCCTTTCCTTTCCTTTCCTTTCCTTTCCTTTCCTTTCCTTTCCTTTCCTTTCCTTTCCTTTCCTTTCCTTTCCTTTCCTTTCCTTTCCTTTCCTTTCCTTTCCTTTCCTTTCCTTTCCTTTCCTTTCCTTTCCTTTCCTTTCCTTTCCTTCCCTTCCCTTCCCCTTCCCTTCCCTTCCCTTCCCTTCCCTTCCCTTCCCTTCCCTTCCCTTCCCTTCCCTTCCCTTCCCTTCCCTTCCCTTCCCTTCCCTTCCCTTCTCTCCTCTTCCTCTTCCTCTTCCTCTTCCTCTTCCTCTTCCTCTTCCTCTTCCTCTTCCTCTTCCTCTTCCTCTTCCTCTTCCTCTTCCTCTTCCTCTTCCTCTTCCTCTTCCTCTTCCTCTTCCTCTTCCTCTTCCTCTTCCTCTTCCTCTTCCTCTTCCTCTTCCTCTTCCTCTTCCTCTCCCTCTCATCTTCTTCCCTTCCCTTCCCTTCCCTTCCCTTCCCTTCCCTTCCCTTCCCTTCCCTTCCCTTCCTTCTTTCCCTTCCCTTCCCCTCCCCTTCCCTTCCCTTCCCTTCCCTTCCCTTCCCTTCCGTTCCCCTTCCCTTCCCTTCCCTTCCCTTCCCTTCCCTTCCCTTCCCTTCCTTCCCTTCCCTTCCCTTCCCTTCCCTTCCCTTCCCTTCCCTTCCCTTCCCTTCCCTTCCCCTCCCCTCCCCCTCCCTCCTCCCCTCCCCTCCCCTCCCCTTCCCCTCCCCTCCCTCCCCTCCCTCCCCTCCTTCCCTCCTCACTACCCTCCCTCCCTTCCTCCCTCCCTCCTTCATTTAACTCCTTCCCTCCTTCTCTCCTTCCCTTCCCTCCTTTCCTTCTTCCCTCCCTCCTCTCTTTCCTTCTTGGATCAGATTTTTTTTTAAGATGTCTCAGCATATTATTTTTGCTATCTTGTGTGCTCTTATCTTATGTGTCTTATGTATTTTGCAACATTAATTATCTACCATGCTAAGAAAACAGCCTGATAATTGCAATTTACAACTACAGACTTCAAAGCTAAAAATTTACTTGTATGTTTTTGAACCCAAGCCATAGTGTTTGAGTCACAGAGATGTGTATATCAGGAAAAAAAAAAAAAGAAGCTGTGAGTTTAAATTTGCTTTTTCTTACATTGTTTGGTAAAGAAATCTATATTCATGTTACAGTTTACAAATAGAGAGGTACAAATATGGGAAAGCTAACTTCAGTTTCTGGCAGTAAATTTTGAGAATATTGCTCATACATCTGCTCAGGTTACCAAATCACTAACCTAGAATACAGTATTTGGCAATCTTTATCTGATTTCACAAACATGCAGCACAAAAACCAGAAGAAAGGCAACTCTTATGTTTAGATCCATACCAACTCTTATGTTTAGATCCATACCAACCTTGACCTAGGGAAAGACAACATTGCTAGTTCCAAGTGGATTTATGGAATTAATTAAACACTGGAGTAGTTTGTAACACGAGTTTCTAAAATCTGAGTTCTTGGAGGTTTAAGGGATGTAGCTGGACAAAGCCTTAAGCAAGCTGTTCAAAATTCAGTGCTGATACCACTCTGAGAAGAATGCTGAACGGAAAGAAACCTTAGATCCTGTCCAACCTGTGTGAGTTTGTGTCGTGGTTTAAGCCCAGCCAGACAGCTTTCACTCACTCCCCCGCCCCCTTCATGCCCTCCCCCTACTCCTGGAGGGATGGAGAGGAGAATCAGAAAGAATGCAACTCCCACGGGTTGAGATAAGAACAGTTTAGTAACTAAGGTATAACACAAATCACTACTGCTACCACCAATAATAGTAATGATAAAGGAAATAAGGGAAGAGAACACAACACCTCATCATCAGGTGACCGATAACTCGCCCCCCGAGCCCGACCAAGCACCGACCGATACCTCCTCCAACCCTGCAGTCCACCTAGCCCTTCCGGGTAACTCCCAGTTACCTCCTGGGCATGACGTGCTGTGGTATGGAATACCTCTTTGGTCAGTTTGGGTCAGGTGTCCTGTCTCTGCTTCCTCCTGGCTTCCCCTCCTCCCTGGCAGAGCATGAGGCTCACAAAGTCTTTGGCCAAACCAAAACATCATCTTTATAAGCTCTGTTCCCAGGCCGAATGTCAAATCATAGCACTGCACCAGCTACCAAGAAAGAGAAAAATGACTGCTAGTGCTAAACCCAGGACAGTTTGGGACTGTAACATGAGATGAAGTGTTTACTGTATGAGGGAGGATACCTGATTGAGAAATGTCATAGAGAATGACAGGTGATCCTGCCCCTCTACTCTGCTATTGTGAGGCCTCACTTGGTGTATTGTGTGCAGTTCTGGTGTCCTCAACATAAAAAGGACATGGAACTGTTGGAACAAGTCCAGAGGAGGGTCACGAGGATGATCAGGTGACTGGAGCACCTCCCATATGAAGATAGGTTGAGAAAGTACAGGCTGTTCAGCCTGAAGAAGAGAAGGCTGCGTGGAGGCCTTATAGCATCTTTCCAGTATCTGAAGGGGGCATATAGGAGTGCTGGGGAGGGACTCTTCATTAGGCACTGTAGTGACAGGACAAGGAGTAATGGGTTAAAACGTAAACAGGGGAAGTTTAGATCGGATATAAGGAAGAAATTCTTTCTTGTTAGGGTGGTGAGGCACTGGAGTGGGTTGCCCAGGAAGTTGTGAATGCTTCATCCCTGGCAGTGCTCAAGGCCAGGCTGGACAGAGCTTTGGGTGCCATGTTTTAGTGTGAGGTGTCCCTGCTCATGGCGGAGGCGTTGGAACTTGATGATCTTAAGGTCCTTTGCAACCCTAACTATCCTATGATCCTATGATTCTATGATTCTATGATCTGTCTATCATCTATCTATCTATCTATCTATCTATCTATCTATCTATCTATCATCTACCTGTCATCTATCTCTCTGTCTAATCTATCATCTATCTATCTAATCTACTTTTCTAAACCCCCAGTTGTAGACGTTTGAAACGTAATTTTTTCCTAACCCAAATAGATTCCTTAGATTCATGTTTTCTGTGTGTCTTTTCTTCGTGGTTTTGTTTGTTTGTTTGTGGTTTTTGTTTTTGTTTTTTACTATAGTAATGATATAAACACTCTTGCTTCAAAAAGCCATAGGTTATCAGCAAGGATTAGGAAGACATACTTCCCTCTGCCCCAACATACTTTGCTGCTGCAAGACATTACTGGGGAAAGTAAAAGGTGCTTTTTCTCTTCTCTCTATGGCTTCTTGTTGATGTCAAGCTATATATGGTCAAAAAGTAGATCCCAGACCATTGCTGAGGAGTGTGAGAAAGAGCAGCAGAGAGATGTTGCTACACCTGTTTACTGCTGCCCACTGAAACCTCCTAATGGAGAGGTCCAAAGGAAGGAATTATGATTCAGATTAAAGACTTTGAAGCTCTTTACAGTAGACCTACTTTTGCAATGCAGCTGTGCATCATGGTATGTACTTTCATGTGCTGTTGCTTACCAAAAGTCAGATCTAGAAGCTTTCTGCGTTCCCAGCTATTGGAATGCCAAACATGTTTTTTTCCATTTGCTGGTGGATCTCCTCAGGGTTGCAAAAAAAGAAAAAATGTTTTGGAGATCTAAATATAAAGGAATTCAATTTTAACGTATTGTGTCATTAAGAAATTTAGGAGCTTTTAGACATATTCTGAAGGCAGTGGAAAATGAGATGCAGTGTTGCATTAGAAAGTTTTTAGTATTTTTTTCTTTTTGTAAAAGCTGTAATTTTCAGAGTTTAGAACCAATTTAATGTCCCTGAAGTTAGAGGTTTTTGTATCCATTGTCCATTAGATGAATGACTAAACCAAGAATGGAATCCATTTATAATGCATAAAATACTGTAAAATGTCTTAAAAACAGTCGATCCAGGGAAGAAAGCACCAGGAGTCCATTAAATTCGAAGACAGTGAGTTCTGAGATTCTTATAATCAGGTAATGGGGTTTTGTGCTTTGATAAGAGACATTAGATATAGCAAGATTTATTTAAAAATTTGAATTAAATAAATTTATACCAAAATAATGTAAAATGAATTCTGTTTGACATTCAAGACAGCTTTCAAAACAGTATTTTTAAAAGTCCCCATTACTTCAGTACATTTATTATGTTTTAATACAAATTAATAAATAACAGCTGAAATGATAGTGTCACTGTTACAGAGTTTAAAGAGATGTGTCAAAATCCACTATAAACTTACATTATCATGGGATCATAACTTGGACATAAAAGTATACTCTAGGCTAAACTCCTATCAGGGAAAATCACAGCTGCTGACATATTTGTTAGCAAGTAAGTGTGCATTTTCTCTGCAGAGAATTCAAATTGTAGAGAGCAGCTTACACTGTTGAAAAATAATTTAATATGAAGAGAATGACTGAGTCAAAGACTTCCTCAAGAAGTTTTTGTGTTTCACGGTGTCTCATTTAGGCCTGCCCTTAGCTGTGCCATTCCGCGCTGCTCACTCATGCTGAGCTCCACAGCAGTGAGGTGGTGGTCAGCAGGTACAGCACTGGCCACTCTCTGACTGGGTCTGGTCAATACAGAAGAGGTCCTTTGAAGTCATGCTGTTCTCAGGATCCATGGATTATTTGGCAGGGGAAGGACTTCCCAGATTGTTGTCTCCAAGTCAACAGCTGCAGAGGAAAGAAAGCTTCAGCAACACATACACTGCACAGGAGTGGGACACTGTTTCCAAATCTCTCAGGAGTCAGGAGGACTGTAAGACATAGGACAGGCTCCAGGTATTGGGTTTCAATTTATTTTTACCCAGTGGCTAAAAACACACTAATAAGAGGTACACCTAAATAGGTTTTGCTGCACTACTGACTTTTATTTCTTTGTGATTTGGAGTGAATATTTTCAAACTTTTAATTCTTTTTATGATATGTAGGAACTGAGACAATTCACAGAAAGCAACCAGGATGCAGGCAGTGGGTGATTTCCAGGATCCAGGAAGAAAGATTTTCAGGATCCTGGAAAGAAGGTCCATCTCCTAGTAGGAATCTGTCAAATTTACAGGCAAGGCAATAGCTGATATTTTGGTTTTGATAATCTCAAAGTTAAATAACGAAAATCATCTTGGGTTGAGTTTAAAATGGAATTTTCCAAAAATTTTAAATTTTTATTTGGTAGCAAATCATTTTAATGCTCAATCAGCATGTATTAAGTATGCGTCATCCCTGCTAATTGCGTTTTTTCCTGAAAGTTTTCTCTTTGGAAAGTGTTTGAACCATCTAAACATTATTCTTACCCTTGTTTTCTGCTCATTATTACAACAACTTTGGCTAATTTACAGCTTTTCTCTCGTTATCCTTATTTTGCTTCTACTCAGATCTGAAAGGGGATTCTGAAGGGTTAGGCAAAGGTATGAGCTGAAAACAGTGACTATTTCTAGGTTTAATTTTGAGCTGTTAACCTGAGCATGGGGCATGTAAGCAATGTAAATGGCAGCTTTCACAAAGAAGTGATTTGGAACGGAAAAGGGTCAAAACCTTCTATCATGAATAGCCACCTCAAGATACAAGTAGGAACTGAGACAACTCACAGAAAGCAACCAGGATGCAGACAGTGGGTGATTTCCAGGATCCAGAAGCCTCACCCAGAGCAAGATGTTACAGCTGTTCAGTGATCCTTTCTTTGCCTCTCCCCTGGGTTTTTGTGTTAATTTACCATATTCAGCTCCCGCATTAGACAAAGTTTTGTTTCTTTATTTGACATTATCTTCTTCATCTGTGCCTTACTCTGTACAATTTCTTTCTTCTTTATTTTTTTTAATTCCTTTATTCCTAGAGTAGGTTGCTATACTAGCAGTATTAATATTACAGAATCATGCTTTCTATGAACCTTTTTTCATAGCTTCCACACATATTTACAGTTTCCTGTCTGCTTCAGAGCTCTTGTGATGCAGTGGATAGATAATACACAACAGAAAACACTCATAAATGTGGATCCACCCAAGATGTTTAAATGACTCCTTGGGGTTAGAATGAAATATAAGTTAATGACATTCATGTATAGTAAACAGCATGGATTTTAGAAATCTCTTTTTGTACATGTGCATATAATCCAACAGCAAAGCTACCAATTAAATAATGTGTGCCTCCAATGAGCTTTTAATTACAGAGAGCAGTTTGTGTTTGAATCCGGAACCTTCAATAATCTAGCTTCAACTATTTGGAATTAACTGGCATTTTATATGGTAAACTGCAACTGGGGAGGTCTCAAGGACAATTGTGAAAATGGAGACACCACCAGTGGAAAGAATAGTGGTGACTCCCCAGATAACTGTGACACAGCAGTATCATTATTTCTGATACAAAACAAATACATCAAATAAGATACTTCTGTTACAGGGAGGATTGTAGTGACTATACACAGGCAATGGGGAGAACTTGTTTACATTTTCATTCTTTATGTAGTAACCCATGCCCACAAAACCAAATAGAACTGATATATCTACAGAGGAAGGTTACGGCAAAGTTCAAAACATTGTTCAGTTAAAGGTGAAAGAATAGTTTTTTCAGAATACAAAATTAATTTCCCCAGATGTTTTACGTAGGTATTTTCTGGTTTATTTGTAGCTATTTTTGAAGTTGTGAATATTTTAACTACCTATTTACTTCCTGAATATAGTTTGGAGCTATCAAGTCACAGCAGTGGAGGAAAAAGCCTTTAGAATCTTTAAAATAAACTTTAGCTATTTCTGAGGGAGATCAGTTGGTACAGTTGTCCATGACAGCAACATCCAGAGTGGATATTCTGGGAAGGCTTTTTCGCTCTTTTGTGTCTATGTTTTCAGCACTGGATGTAGAATAAAGTACTAATCCAGGGTTTAGTACTTCAGCTCTCTAGCCAGAGCCCCAAAAGCAGATAATAGGAGCTTGGGAAGTTACTGCCAGTTGTCCCTAAAAAAAAAAAAAAAAAAAAAAAATGGACCAGGTGACATTTAGGTACAATGTCGGTACAAACAGTGTGCTCCATCTCCTCTCACTAGCTGTTGGAGACAGAGTAACCACCTATAGCATCTTCACATATTCTGGGATCTGCCACACCTTCCCATCAGGGGGTTCCTTCACAGTCTATACTTCCTGGATAGAACTAATAACAGCTTTTAGGTCTCTGGCATTCTTTTTTTTATTCCCTTTTCAATTATATAAGGTATATTATGAAGACTAGACAGCAAAGAATGGAGAAAGCCATGGTAATTCAGGCAACAGTTGTGAATCATGGTTAACATTTCTTTTATAACACATGCTGTTTTCACACTAATGCTTTAACAGAACATTTTGAATTTTCTCTTATGATTGGGTTAGTTATACTATTTGTGCTACAGTTACGTGTACTAAATTGGCCTGGATCAACAACCTTTCAATTAAGTGGCAAGTCTTCAATAAGGCAAAATAAGGCACAATAGAGGTAGGAAAGAGTGCACTGTGCTTATGACTCTGCTAATATAGCAAAAGGAAGATTCAGAAATTAGAATACATCTGTAAAAACATTTTATTTCAGATTCTCATAGACATTGTGTTGGTAGCCTCACACCTTACCTCTGAGTCTGGAGAACAGGCATGTCCTGTGGAGGGCATTATGCCACCAGCTCATCAGTGGAGTACAAACCCCAGCTGTCTCTGAGAGCCACTGCCACCTCTCTCTCCCCTTCCTTTCCAGAACAGCACCAACAGTGTAGTGAGTCACAACTGTGAAGCTTCAGTGACAGACTGCAATATGTAGCATAGAGTGATGGTTGGACACTTGAAGTGTTAGCTACAATGTAAATCCTTGCTCCTTGACTTTTACTGTTGTAAAGGTATAGACCTCCAGGTATAGGTCTGCCTCCTGGGGCAGGAAGGCCTGGGGGTAGAGAGTTTCCAAAATGTTGGTGAGAGGCGAGATAAGAGTAGGATTTCTACCTCTTAACGTTAGATCATTAGTAGCACAAGATTCTTAGCATTAATAAAACCAAACTTTGCAAGACATACAAGACATTGCAAGAAAATGCATTTACTATTTTCCTTTTTGAGAAGCAGAAGAAAAAGACAATGAACTACACACATTAGATATTCTTCATATCATTTGGTTACAGTGTTAAGATACTATGCTTCTGCAGTGTTGAAAATGCTGTAAGAAACTCTGTACATTATTGCTCAAAAGTTTCGGTACATTGTGACGGTACGTCCCGGCACAAGCAATCCAGGAGGTTCCTCGATTTGTGTGGAAGACAACTTCCTTCTGCAAGTAATAGAGGAACCGAAAAGGAGAGGTGCCATGCTTGACCTTGTGCTCACCAACAGGGAGGGGCTGGTTGGAAATGTGACGTTCCAGAGCAGCCTTGGATGCAGCGATCACAAGATGGTTGAATTAGAGATCCTCAGGACAATGAGAAGAGCGTGCAGCAAGCTCACTGCCCTGGACTTCAAAAGAGCAGAATTTGGCCTCTTCAGGAACCTACTTAGTAAAGTTCCAAGGGATATAGCCCTAGAGGGCAGGGGGGCTCAAGACTCTTGGTTGGTCTTCAAGGATCACCTGCTACAAGCTCAGGAGTGTTGCATCCCAACCAGAAGGAAGTGCAGCAGGAGGGCCAGGAGACCTCCTTGGATGGATAAGGAGCTCCTGAGGAAAATTCAAATGAAAAAAGAGCTTTATATAAAGTGGAAGTAAGGACAGGAGGCCTGGGAAGAATAAAGGGGTGTTGTCTGGGAAGCTAGGGACCAGGATAGGGAAGCTAAGGCCCAGATAGAATTAAACTTCGCTAGGGATGTTAAGGATAACAGGAAAGGATTCTGTAGGTACACTGTAAATAAAAGACAGACTAGGGACAACGTGGGCCCTCTCCAGAAGCGATCAGGAGAACTGGCTACCCTGGATGTGGAGAAGGCTGAGGTTCTGAATAACTTCTTTGCCTCGGTTTTCACTGGCAAAGGCTCTGACCACACCACCCAAGTCTTCGAAGGCAGACGCAGGGACTGTGAGAATGAAGGCCTTGGGCCCACTGTAGGAGAGGAATTGGTTCGAGACCATCTTAAGAACCTGAACGTACACAAATCCATGGGTCCTGATGAAATCCATCCAGGGGTACTGAAGGAGCTGGAAAATGAAGTTGCTAAGCCACTGGCCATCATATTTGAAAAATCATGGCGGTCAGGTGAAGTTCCCGATGACTGGAAAAAGGGAAATATAACCCCCATTTTCGAGAAGAGGAAATGAATGCAGGGAATTCCAGACCAGTCAGTCTCACCTCTGTGCCTGGCAAAATCGTGGAGTGGATTCTCCAGGGAGGCCTGCTAAGGCACATGAAAAACAAGATGCTTGGTGACAGCCAGCATGGCTTCACTAAGGGAAAATCTTACCTGACCAATTTGGTGGCCTTCTTTGATGGACAGCAGTAGAGCAGGTGATGTCATCTACCTGGACTTGTGCAAAGAGTTCAACACTGTGCCACACAACATCCTGTCTCTAAATTGGAGAGACATCAGCTTGATGGATGGACCACTCGGTGGATAAAGAACTGGCCGGATGGCCGCACACAAAGAGTTGTGGTCAACGGCTCAGTGTCCGGCTGGAGACCAGTAATGAGGGTTGTCCCTCAGGGATCGGTGTTGGGACCGGTCTTGTTTAACATCTTTGTTGGTGACATGGACAGTGGGATTGAGTGCACCCTCAGCAAGTTTGCTGATGACACCAAGCTGTGTGGTTCGGTTGATACACTGGAGGGAAGGAAGGCCATCCAGAGGGACCTTGACACGCTTGTGAGGTGGGCTGATGCCAACCTCATGAAGCTTAATCATGACAAGTGCAAGATCCTACACCTGGGTCAGAGCAATCCCAGGCACAGCTACAGGTTTGGCAGACAAGAGATTCAGAGGAGCCCTGTGGAGAAGGACTTGGGGGGTGTTGGTTGATGAGAAACTGAACATGAGCTGGCTTCAGAAACTATCCTGGGCTGCATCAGAAGGATTGTGACCGGCAGGTCAAAGGAGGTGATCCTGCCCCTCTACTCTGCTCTCTTGAGATATCACTTGGAGTATTGTGTACAGTTCTGGTGTCCTCAACATAAAAAGGACATGGAAGTGTTGGAACAAGTCCAGAGGAGAACCAATGAGGATGGTCAGGGGACTGGAGCACCTCCCATATGAAGACAGGCTGAGAAAGTTGGGGCTGTTCAGCCTGGAGAAGAGAAGGCTGCGTGGAGACCTCATAGCAGCTTTCCAGTATCTGAAGGGGGCCTATATTGATGCTGGGGAGGGACTCTTCATTAGGGACTGTAGTGACAGGACAAGGTGTAATGGGCTAAAACTTAAACAGGGGAAGTTTAGATTGGATATAAGGAAGAAATTCTTTCTTGTCAGGGTGGTGAGGCACTGAAATGGGCTGCCCAGGGAGGTTCTGAATGCTCCATCCCTGTCAGTGTTCAAGGCCAGGTTGGACAGAGCCTCAGGTGACATGGTTTAGAGTGAGGTGTCCTTGCCCATGGCAGGGGGGTTGGAACTTGATGATCTTAAGGTCCTTTCCAACCCTAACTATTCTATGATTCTATGATTTAGGTTATATTTTATCTTCAAATCTAGTTGTGAACCTCACTGTCCTGGGAAACAAAACTGCAGACCTGACAGAACCTCGGTGTCCTAGGTGGTCTCAAAACATTCATGTAGCTGTTTGCCAGGTATTTTCTACAAAGATCTGTCAAGCCCACAGAAAAAACTTGTGGGAACAAACACATGAAACACAGTCTGAGTAAAATAAATAATATTATTATTTTTGTATATGAAATAATAAAAAATCACAGAAAGCAACATCAAGGTCGGTATACATACTAGACTATATTTATTCTTTTTACTAGAGGTTATAAGTCTCTGTGGAAATCTTTCCCTTAACTTTTCTGTTGCACTTTTTCATCCCCAAGACTTTCTTCTTCAGTGCCCTTTGAAAATTCTGTCATGCTGGTAAATTTTTTCTGCTTTCCTTGTTTTCTTTCCTTTCACTGAAACAATATCCTCTTACAGGAGTAGGCTTCCGATGGAAGAAAATGAAGGTTTGCCAGAATCCCTGTGACATAATTGGAGCAATTTCTGCCACTCAGTGTGGGCTTTAGAAGATCCACACCTCTTTTTTCTTTAATGTATAGCCTACTATTACTCCCCAGTGTATGGGAAGATGTTATGCTACAAATTGAAAAATAGTACACCTACTATAGACTCAAAAGAAAACATATTCATTAATTTCAAGGGCTATGCTGTTTTTTTTTCCTTTTTTAGGTAAAGCAGAACATAGCGCTGGGTGTATGCATTTAGAGCACATGCAGAATGCATTTAGAACACATGCAGAAGCAGATTCTCGGTGTTCAAAACCTGATTCTTAGGTGTATGAAATTATGTTTCTATTTGGTTTTCTGGCCAAGTTGTATGTGGAACAAACAAAAATGTAGTGTGGTAATCACTATGAGTGTTACCTTCTTAACACTTGCCTCTCCTCAGATGGAATTATCTAAAGATAATTCCCCCCACACAGGGACTGTGAGAATGGAGACCTTGGGCCCACTGTAGGAGAGGACTTAGTTCGAGACCATCTTAAAAATCTGAACGTGCACAAGTCCATGGGTCCTGATGAAATCCATCCGCGGGTCCTGAATGAGCTGGCAAATGAAGTTGCTGAGCCACTGGCCATCATATTTGAAAAATCATGGCAGTCAGGTGAAGTTCCCGACGACTGGAAAAAGGGAAATATAACCCTCATTTTCAAGAAGGGGAAAATGGATGACCTGGAGAATTCCAGACCAGTCAGTCTCACCTCTGTGCCTGGCAAAATCTTCGAGCAGATTCTCCTGGAAGGCATGCTAAGGCACATGAAAAACAACAAGGTGCTTGGTGACAGCCAGCATGGCTTCAGTAAGGGGAAATCCTGCCTGACCAATTTGGTGGCCTTCTATGATGGGGCTACAGAACTGATGGACAGCGGTAGAGCAGTTGATGTCATTTGCCTGGATTTGTTTAAAGTGTTCGATACTGTCCCACATGACATTCTTGTCTCTAAACTGGAGAGACATCAATTTGATGAATGGACTACTTGGTGGATAAAGAACTGGCTGGATGGCCGCACACAAAGAGTTATGGTCAATGGCTCAATGTCCAGCTGGAGACCAGTAACGAGTGGTGTCCCTCAGGGATCAGTGTTGCGACCGGTCTTGTTTAACATCTTTGTTGGTGACATGGACAGTGGGATTGAGTGTGCCCTCAGCAAGTTTGCCAATGACACCAAGCTGTACGGTTCGGTTGATACGCTGGAGGGAAGGAATGCCATCCAGAGGGACCTTGACATGCTTGTGAGGTGAGCTGATGCCAACCTGATGAAGTTTAACCATGCCAAGGTCAAGGTCCTACACCTGGGTCGAAGCAATCCCAAGCACAGCTACAGGCTGGGCAGAGAAAAGACTCAGAGCAGCCCTGCAGAGAAGGACTTCGGGGTGCTGGTCGATGAGAAAATGAACATGAGCCAGCAGTGTGCACTTGCAGCCCAGAAAGCCAACCGTATCCTGGGATGCATCAAAAGGAGCATGACCAGCAGGTTGAAGGAGGTGATCCTGCCCCTTTATTCTGCTCTTGTGAGGCCACACTTGGAGTATTGTGTACAGTTCTGGTGTCCTCAACATAAAAAGGACATGGATCTGTTGGAACAAGTCCAGAGGAGGGCCACGAGAATGATCTGGAGCACCTCCTATATGAAGATCGGCTGAGAAAGTTGGAGCTGTTCAGCCTGGAGAAGAGAAGGCTGCGTGGAGACCTCATAGCAGCCTTCCAGTATCTGAAGGGGGCCTATAGGGATGCTGGGGAGGGACTCTTCATTAGGACTGTAGTGATAGGACAAGAGGTAATGGGTTAAAACTTAAACAGGGGAAGTTTAGATTGGATATAAGGAAGAAATTCTTTCCTGTTAGGGTAGTGAGGCACTGGAATAGGTTGCCCAAGGACGTTGTGAGTGCTTCATCCCTGGCAGTGTTCAAGGCTAGGTTGGACGAGGCCTTGGGTAATATGGTTTAGAGGAAGGTGTCCCTGCCCATGGCAGGGGGGTTGGAACTTGATGATCTTAAGGTCCTTTCCAACCCTAACTATTCTATGATTCTATAGGATCACTACACATTCAACTCTACATTCAACATGCAACCTTGCCAAGGATTTATAAACACATTTTCTATTCATGTCTTATTAGTCCCAACATTTTATTTGCTTGTTTGTTTGGTACAGAGCGCTGAATTGACATTCTTTAAAGATTCACCCAGAATGACACTGAGTGCTAACAGTCAATTCAGAAGCCACCATTGCATAAGATTTCAACATTGTTCCCATCATTCTTTTTTACAGATGGATATGCTTAATAAACAAAAGTGGTTGCAACTATTTTGAAATTTTTTAATTAATTATTTGATCCCCATTGAAATGAAAGTAATTAGAAAATTGGGATCATAGAATTTTAGACTATTTTAAGTTGGAAGGGACCCATAAGGATCATTGAGTACAACTCCCAAGATTCTAAAATTACAATGACTTTCTGCTTTTAAAAACAATTTAAATTTATTTTCTTGTAGTAGTCCAACTGTTTTTAGTTATGCTGAATAAATACAGGTTAACCAGCTTAGAATCTGTATTATCCACAGCTTCTTTTTAATTCTGTGACAGTGGAAATAAAGTGCTAAATTTGTGTCGACAGTCATAACTGCAGGAAACAAGTCTCTATTCAGGCATATGAAGTTCTATTAATTTGTTTTCAGGGGCTACAGCATTTTGGTTTTGTCTATAGCAGGATCAGTGTTGCTGTTACAGAACATCAGATGTAGTTTGGATAGGACAGATAAACCTCCAATTTAAGAAGAATCTGATGCAGCCCAGTGATATGGAATATCGAATACACATTAAAAGCCTGTTGTCCACAACTGGTCTTAAGAAATTTTGTGCCAGGTTATATCCCTTTGGTTTTCATTCTCAGTGCCAGCATGAAGGTCTCCAGTACTTTCTTTGCTGTCTACAGCATTTTTTTGAGGTAAATTATCAGTAAAATCATGCAAGAGTTTCTCTTACTGCCCACTCCTTTCTTGACTGGGACCTTTGGCTCCTGCTGTGACACAAAGTCCTAATGTTCCAGAGATCACAGGAATAGTGAAGCTAAATTCAGTGGGTTAGCTGATCAGATTGAATTTAAGTACATGTGCAGCATTTTTATTGGACTAGAGACTTCATTCTGAATAACAAAAAAGAGAGTGTGGACTAGGGAGCTACAGAGGTATTTAAAATATTAAAATATTTTTTTTTTCACTGAAAAAAATCATAATTTGCATGATTCTTTCCACCCAGTCTTGTTGCTGTGCTCTGTGATCCAAATCATGTTGTCAACTGGCCTATTTAATGCAACACAAACTTTAACACATTTGACTGTGCATGTATCCCACGCATTCAGCCATACTAAATGAGACTACAGCATACGGTAATACCAAAATTAAAACTAAAACTGACTATAAAGAGAAATTGATGTAAATTTAAAGAAGTATGATAGAGAAATAAATTCTAGTAAGCTAAAATATTTAAAACATGATCATGGCAGATAAGAACTTGCCTGAAAATTACTGTTACATGACATTCAAAATTTAATTGTGGGCTTGGTTTTCTAAAGTCTTGGGAATTTGGGGCAAATTATTCTATTAATATGGATAAGTTTTCTTAGAAAGCCTGAACATTTTCAAGAATTTTGGAGAAATAAACATGTATCTAATACTTTCAGATGCTTAACAATTGTAGAAGTTCAATAAATTAATAGACATAGTTTTATTATCCATGGATTTTTCTATATGTTTGTTCTAGTATTATTTCTATAGGTATTCTGTATAATTTTCATTGCTTGTGCAGGCGGACATAAATTAAATTGCAGGAGCACTTTAGTGACCAACATTGTCAGTGAGAAAGAGATGTGGGGCAATGTGTTTTCAAGACATGAAAATAACACGCAGACAACTATTTTCTCCTATCTGGTATTAATTTTATAATCTCCTCATCTCTTTCAAATGTTTACCAGTTATAGAAGAGATACCATTATATTTTCCCCATGATTGAATAAGGACTTTCAGGACACTGTTATAAGGTTGCAAATTACATCAACCATAAATTTTATGTTATTTTACAAGCATAGTCATCTTTTTTTGTTAAACTCAGGTATTTCACTGGACAAGAAATACTTCATGTCTGAAAAAAAAAGTATCAATGTCAGATAAACATGCAAAAAAAAGTGTGTCCACTGAATGAGGCAGCTTGTATGTGTCTATTGCAAATGCTAGGAAATGCTACTTTGCTCTTCCTTGGTTACTGTGGGTTGAGATCTCACTTTGCTGCAGTCATTGAAGGTAGTACAGAAATTAAGTGATGATTATTGTGACTCTGCTGATGAGTGGTAACTTGCTAAGCCAACATAGCCTGTTGGTTCAGCTGAGCTTAGTAGGCAGAATGATGCCTTTGTTTATTTCAGAAATTTAAAACTATTTAAGATAATATTTTTTAAAACTACCAAAAAAAAAAAAAAGGAAGTAAAAAAAAAAAAAAAAGAGGGAAGGTGTTAAGATTTGAAGGCTGGCTTTACAAATCCCTCTTATGTAGAGCAAGCTTTTATCAAAAGGAGGAAATAAGCATTTTGTAGGATGCCCCCTTGATGCCTTCCTGCTCTGCCTCATTCCCAGTAAGACTACATGATCCCGTGGCCTGCAAATGAGCAGTGAGCCTATTTAATTTAATTAGAAATATAAACTGTATACCTGTCTTCAACTCTATCGAGTAAAACCACAGCATTGTCATTAGACAGCTGTGCAAGCAGTACCCTGACACTAGGCACCTGTCAACAGTCCTTCCCAGGGTAATTATACAAAATCCTGCATATTTCTGAACCATGTGCAGTAATACATTGTGCCCTTTCTCTCTTTCTTCTTGCTCTTTCCCCTCCTCTCTTTTGCTGCTTCTCCCTTTTATTGAAATGGCATCTCAAGAACAAATTGCCTCCTTTGTCTGAAGCCTGCTTGCTCACAGTGGGGCTCTTGATCTGAACAAACCTGGATATGTCAGGCTGTATAAACACTTGGGGAAAGATATGTTTCACAAAGGTTCCTGCTCTGGAAAATTATATGCTACTTTCAAAATGCTTTGCCACATTTAAAAGTGTAATTATACCCTTCTCCTTAATGACTGACGTAGCATATGTTTACACATGTTTTAGCTGACTTATGACAGTACACAGAAGCACATTGTACATTTGGTAGCAACAGCTAAAAGATGATGGGAACAACATCTGAAATTGTCTGTTAACACTGTCCAAGTATTTTTGGACACAAAGTACACCTAGTGCCAATGCTCTTCCCCCCCGCCGCCATTCCTCTGTATAATAAATTATATTGTCTCTTTTAGCTCTAGTCTGCAATTCATGTCATCTTAGCACTTCTAATCCTGTTTCATTACTTTTTATTTGCTTATTTGTTTGCTTGCTTGTTTGTTTGCATGTTTGTTTGATTGATTTTTAATTTTTCCTCAGTATTTTCTGAATGCGCATTTGGTTGTGGTGGGAGATGGTGGCAGAAATCTTAGTTGAAATGTTGTGCCTGCATAGTGGAGCTGACTTTCAACCTGGAATAAATTTTAATAGATTGGCTTTAAAGAATGGGATGGAACAGAGGTTTAGTAACAACATTATTTAGCATTTCAACTAGATAAAAATTATTACACTTTAGTTTCTGCTATATAGGGTTATAAACAGATGGGGTGGCTGGCCATAGCCTGACTGCCAGGAACCAAACATTGCTGCCACAGCCATTGCTACTTCCTTGGGGGTTTTGGGGTAGAATTCAAGACCTGATTGTGGATTGAAAAGACTTGTCCTCTTTGATCTTTCAAAGTGTGTAGGATGCTCCTTTGCTGACTGCTGTGGAGCTGCTGTCAGGTTGCTCAGCCCTGGGAGAGAACAAAAGCAAGATTTTGGCACTCTGGGGAGGAGCACAGAACCAATGAACGCAGAGTTGCCTAAGCTACTCCTGCCAGAAAACTTAAGATGCAAATGTAAGTGGAAGAGGGCACTTGCTTCATATTTTGTAGAAAAGGCAGTGAGCAAATATAAGACCATATGGTCTCTCACTCTTTGGGCCTTCAGGGCTGGGAGATCTACTGAGAAGGGAAGTTCATTCTCTTAAGGGAGAAATTGCCTTGCTTCACTTAACAGCTGTTCTTCTGGCATTTCTGAAGCATGCACTAGAGAAAGTAGAAAAAAATATGAGTTTTTCTGAGAAGTTTTGGTCTTTCTAAACCAACAACATGGACAAAAAATACTGTAGAGAAAAGTTCCTAATCACCTCTGCTACTAACACACACATTCACTAGGCTGTCCTCATCAGCTAACATTCTCCCAACAGGAGGGTTTCTCTTTCTTATTAACAATTCACACACATGGGCAACTGCTTAGGACTAAAGGAGCAAGTAATTACCTACTTACACTGACAAAGCTGACAGTGCACATCTAAGTAAGACAGGACATTAGTCTAGCTATCCGAATAAATGTGTTTTTTCACCAGTGCTTTGTTGGTACATTGTGTTTCTCTGTTCAAGGTTAGTTAAAAAGGTTTGGTACTTTCTACATCCAAACCACAGACTTTGGCATTTCTTTATAACATCCGCTCTACGGAAATACAAAACCCGCAGTTTCTGTCCTAGGTTCAGCAGTAGCAGTCATTTTTTTCCTTCTTAGTAGCTGGTTCAGTGCTGTGGATTTTACTTTCAGCCTGGGAACAGCGCTGATAACACCGATGTTTTTAGTTGTTGCTAAATAATGATTACACTGGTCAGGGACTTTCTGAGTCTCATGCTCTGCCAGGGAGGAGGGAAGTCAAGAGGAAGCAGAGACAGGACACCTGATCCAAACTAGTCAAAGGGGTATTCCAAACCACAGCATGTCATGCTCAGTAAATAAACTGGGGGCAGTTACCCATAGGGCTAGATAGCTGTTTGGATTGGACTGCATATCAGTCGGCGGGTGGTGAGCAGTTGTATTCTCTTCCCTTGTTATTTCCCTTATCATTATTATTATTGATGGTAGCAGCAGTAGTGATTTGTGTTATACCTTAGTTACTGGACAGTTCTTATCAACCTGTAGGAGTTACATTGTTTCAATTCTCCTCCACATCCCTCTGGGAGCAGGGGGAGGAAGTGGGAGGGGAATGAGTGAGTGGCTGCGTGGTTTTGGGTTGCTGGCTGGGCTTAAACCATGACAGTTTCCTAGTTAAAATAATTCAAATCTACCATGCTTTTTGTAAATCTCCTTAGATCTAGTAAGAAATAACCTGGCAAAAATTTATTCAAGGTATAAAGCTGTTCAGTAAAGTTCAAAGAGACAGCCACTTGAAGAGTCCCCTTCATTGGTGTATCTTTCAGGGAACATACAATTCAGGAACCCAAAAGATGGTGTCTGAGGAAAAGGGGTTAGATTCAGAGCTGGTGTGGGTTTATATAACTCAGCTGAATTCATTGTGAAGCAATACCTTGAACAAGATAAATTATATAAAGCAAAATTATGTATTGTTTATACTATTTTTTTTTTTTTCATATGCAGCATGTAAGCAGTGAAATTGCCTTTTACAGCCTTTGAGAACAGAAAACCAGTAGCCTTGGCCAGACTAATAGTGATTATTTGCTTGGACAAGCCAATCAATCAGTGGAATGGATTTAACTCCTAAGGCAGAACTGGGATATTTTGCATTTCAGTTGTCAGTGGCCATGAACTGCTCCAGAAGAGCTATCTGGGGTCAATCGCATTTTGTGCCATACAAAAGCCAAACAAAATCAGTGCTTTCCTGTAACAACATCCAAATGCTCAGAGAGCAGCAATTCCCAAATGTATGCTAATTTATCTACTGCTTTCACTAACCTTAGTGAAATTAAAGTACTAGGTGTTTGAATACCTTCAATCAGCTCATAGGTAATTAAAATTGCTCCTCAGAAAATAACTTTCAATTTCAAAACCAGTATATAGCTCAAGCATGACACTGGGAAAAAAAAAAAGAAAAAAAGAATCATAAGTATGGTCAAATTTAGTTAGAAAGAATCAGTACTTATTTTATTACAGCAGTCGGCTCTGCACATCTTGTGGTAAGATAGTGACTTCCAAGAAGGGTGCTTTATTGTAAGAATTCTTCAATTGTGAATAAGAATTTGGGTTGTCTTTCACTTTTTGTATGCTTGGCATTGCATCCTTAAAGCAATTTAAAACACACTGAGGTAGAAATAATTGTTCCATGGACATGTACATAACCGGGATAAGGATAACTCATACAGAATCTGGAACAACAGAAGTCATTTAATAAAATGAATGTCAGTAGACAGCGTTTAGGGTTTTCTCTTGTGCATGCCTAAAATGCTGCATCGATTCAGCTTGTGTATGAGGTAGTGGCCTGGTAATTTTTCTAACAAGTTACATCTTCTAGCAACACAACAGTACAAACAAAAGCACCATATATTCAACATGTAGTATATGGCTACGTTGTAGGTACCCAGCAAAATCTGAATGCTCTCTATGTCTAAAAAAAATTCTAGGTTGTTTTGACTTAACATGGACCAAAATTTTCGAATTCCAGTCAGTTAATCATATGGGTTTGCTTTTTGCCTAAGTATTTAGTACGTAGCCAGTATGTGACCTAAGCTGCAAAGATCCTGAATAATTTAGTTGCAAACAAAGCTATTTTTGTTGACATGATCCACCTGGACTCTTGCAAAGCGTTCCACACTGTCCCACACGACATCCTGGTCTCTAAACTGGGGAGACATCAGTTTGATAGATGGACCACTCGGTGGATAAAGAACTGGCTAGATGGCTGCACACAGAGTTGTGGTCAATGTCCAGCTGGAGACCAGTAACAAGTGGTGTTCCTCAGGGACTGGTGTTGGTACTGGTTTTGTTCTACATCTTTGTTGCTGACATGGACAGTAGGATTGAGTGCTCCCTCAGCAAGCTTGTCGATGACACCAAGCTGTGTGGTTCAGTTGATACGCTGGAGGGAAGGAATGCCATCCAGAGGGACCTTGACATGCTTGTGAGGTGGGCTGATGCCAACCTTACGAAGTTTAATCATGACAAGTGCAAGGTCCTGCATCTGGGTGGGACCAATCCCAGGCACAGCTACAGGCTGGGCAGAGAAGAGATTCAGAGCAGCCTTGCGGAGGACTAGGGGTGTTGGTTGATGAGAAAATGAACATGAGCTGGCTTCAGTGTGTGCTCGCAGCCCAGAAAGCCAACTGTATCCTGGGCTGCATCAAAAGGATCATGACCAGCAGATCAAAGGAGGTGATCCTGCCCCTTTATTCTGCTCTCATGAGACCTCACTTGGAATATTGTGTACTTGGGGCTGTTCAGCCTGGAGAAGAGAAGGCTGCGTGGAGACCTCATAGCAGCCTTCCAGTATCTGAAGGAGGCTCATAGGGATGCTGGGGATGGACTCTTCATTAGGGACTGTAGTGATAGGACAAGGGGTAATGGGTAACAGGTTAAAACTTAAACAGGGGAAGTTTAGATTGGATATAAGGAAGAAGTTCTTTACTGTAAGGGTGGTGAGGCACTGAAATGGGTTGGCCAGGGAAGCTGTGAATCATAGAATCATGGAATAGTTAGGGTTGGAATGGTCCTTAAGATCAGCCAGTTCCAGCCCCCCTGCCATGGTCAGGGACACCTCCTAGTAAACCATGTCACCCAAGGATGGGTGAACATCCTTGGTGGTGTTCAGGGCCAGGCTGGACAAAGCCTCAGGTGACATGGATTAGTATGAGATGTCCCTGTGCGTGGCAGGGGGGTTGGAACTAGGTGATCTTAAGGTCCTTTCCAACCCTAACTTTTCTACGATTCTATTGCCTTGGAATCTTAGATATATTTGCGTGCTAAAAGAACAAACTAGCTACAGTGCAGATAAGGGTTTCATGCTATTTTAGCCAAAAATGGAGAACCTCTTGATATGTAGTGGTACACATATGAAATACTTTTAAAGGTATAGTTATTTTTCTCGATAGTCTGCAGGGTGACTTCAGTATGATCTGTCCTCCCCTGTCTAGTGCACAAAACTGAAACAAACACCATTTGTGTGTATTTGCTAAAGCCACATAAATATGAGCACATGTTCACATCTAATCCAAAGTGGTTGCAGGCCACAGGTGCAGCAGTTATGATTATGGAAAAGGAGCCTCAGCTTACCTCGTTGTAGCAGAGCTTCCATGAAGGTACTTGCACATCACCTCTAGAAAGGAATATAAGCATGCTGAAATTAACAATGAACAGTCCTCAGCACAATTAGATTTAATGCATATTTTGCTATTTCAGTTAAAACAACAAAGCCAAGACTATCAAATTATATTCCCCTGAAGGATTAGTCGATGTTTTTAACTGTGAGGTCAATGTTCAGCTATTTTGGAGCTCTTTTTCATCAGAAATGCTTGGAATTTCCCTGTAAAGAACCAGGCATTGGAAACACCCTATCGTCACACCCTGTCATATAATGTGTTAGATGATTATTCATACCTAAATTCCATTAGTTCTGGAGATTTAACTTCTTTAGCATTAGTTTACAACTGGGGCAGTTCTACCTGGAGTGTCTGTTGTAGAGGTGTTTTCTGTTCCTCTGTCTACTGGTTGTTTGCACCACCTCCTCCTTTTTCAATACGAAGAGTTGATACAGGGAAAAGTGACATGGAGGAGCAAATGGTTGGTTGCATACCTCTACCATTTTTAGCAGCCAATACATTGCATATGCTCAAGGGTAAATCTGCCCAGGACTTACACAGGCTACAGTACTCCATGTGTTAGTATTTATAGCAATATTTAATAGCTTCCCCGTGAAGAGTCATCCTTCATTTAGCATTTCAAAGACCACAGACAGATAGGAAAATGTTGAATGAAGATTTACTCTATAGCAACATTCCAAAAATCACAATAAGCTGTGAAAATGTCACATGCACAACTATCCCTTTGATGTTTGGGTTTTGTTTTTTAATGTTATTACAAGCTTCAATCAACACTTTGTCAAACCTCAAGCATCTGTGTATAGGCAGATATATATATATAATTCAGATTCAGGCACCTAAAAATATAGAATCACAGAATCATAGAATAGTTAGGGTTGGAAAGGACCTTAAAATCATCAAGTTCCAACCCCCCTGCCATGGGCAGGGACACCTCGCTCTAAACCATATCACCCAAGGCCTCGTCCAACCTGGCCTTGAACACTGCCAGGAATGGAGCATTCACAACCTCTCTGGGCAACCTATTCCAGTGCCTCACCACCCTAACAAGAAAGAATTTCCTCCTTATATCCAATCTAAACTTCCCCTGTTTAAGTTTTAACCCATTACCCCTTGTCCTACCACCACAGTCCCTAATGAAGAGTCCCTCCCCAGAATCCCTATCAGCCCCCTTCAGATACTGGAAGGCTGCTATGAAGTCTCCATGCAGCCTTCTCTTCTCCAAGCTGAGCAGCACCAACTTTCTCAGCCTATCTTCATATGGGAGGTGCTCCAGTCCCCTGATCATTCTCATGGCCCTCCTCTGGACTTGTTCCAATACTTCCATGTCCTTTTTATGCTGAGAACACCAGAACTGCACAGAATACCCCAGGTGAGGTCTCACGAGAGCAGAGTTAAAGGGGAAGGATCACCTCCTTCAACCTGCTGGTCACGCTCCTTTTGATGCAGCCCAGGATATGGTTGGCTTTCTGGGCTGCAAGCACACACTGAAGCCAGCTCATGTTCATTTTCTCATCAACCGACACCCTCAAGTCCTTCTCCGCAGGGCTGCTCTGAATCTCTTCTCTGCCCAATGCCTGGGACTGGTCTGACTCAGATGCAGTACCTTGCACTTGGCATGGTTAAACTTCATAAGGTTGGCATCAGCCCACCTCAAAAGCATGTCAAGGTCCCTCTGGATGGCATTCCTTCCCTCAAGCATATTAACCGAACCACACAGCTTGCTGTCATTGGCAAACTTGCTGAAGATGCACTCAATCCCACTGTCCATGTCAGCGATGAAGGTGTTGAACAAGAACAGTCCCAACACCAGTCCCTGAGGGACACCACTCGTTACTGGTCTCCAGCTGGACATTGAGCCATTGACCACAACTCTTTGCATCCACCCATCTAGCCAGTTCCTTATGCACCGAGTGGTCCATCCGTCAAATTGATGTCTCTCCAATTTAGAGACAAGGATGTCATGTGGGACAGTGTTGAACGCTTTACACAAATGCAGGTAGATGACGTCAACTGCTCTACCCTCTCCATCAGTTCTGTAGCCCCATCATAGCAGGCCACCAAATTGGTCAGGCAGGATTTCCCCTTAGTGAAGCCATGCTGGCTGTCACCAAGCACCTTGTTGTTTTTCATGTGCCTTAGCATGCCTTTCAGGAGAATCTGCTCCAAGATTTTGCCAGGCACAGAGGTGAGACTGACTGGTCTGTAGTTCAGATTTTTAAAATGGTCTCGAACCAGTTCCTCTCCTACAGTGGGCCCAAGGTCTTCATTCTCACAGTCCCTGCATCTGCCTTCCAACACTTGGGTGGTGTGGTCAGAGCTTTTGCCAGTGAAAACCGAGGCAAAGAAGTAATTCAGAACCTCAGCCTTCTCCAAATCCAGGGTAGCTAGTTCTCCTGAGGGCTCCCTAAGGGGGCCTACATTCTCCCTAGTCTGTCTTTTATTTGCTATGTACCTGTAGAATCCCTTCCTTTTATCCTTAATATCCCTAGCCAAGTTTAATTCTAACTGGGCGTTAGCTATTCTAACAAGGTCCCACCTTCCCAGACAACATCCCTGTACTCTTCCCAGGCTGCCTTTCCTCGCTTCCACTTTCTATAAGACTCTTTTTTCATTTGAATTTTCCTCAGCAGGTCCTTATCCATCCAAAGAGGTCTCCTGGCCCTCCTGCTGCACTTGCTTCCAGTTGGGATGCAACACTCCTGAGCTTGTAGCAGGTGATCCTTGAAGACCAGCCAAGAGTCTTGAGCCCCCATGCCCTCTAGGGCTATATCCCGTGGAACCTTACTAAGCAGGTTCCTGAAGAGGCCAAAGTCCACTCTTTTGAAGTTCAGGGGAATGAGCTTGCTGCACGCTCTTTTCAAATTGAGGATTTGGGTATCTCGAATTCAACCATCTCCTGGTTGCTGCATCTAAGGCTGCCCTGCAGTGCCACATTTCCAACAAGCCCTTCCCTGTTGGTGAGCACGAGGTCAAGCATGGCACTTCTCCCAGTCGGTTCCTCTATTACTTGCAGAAGGAAGTTGTCTTCCACACAATCGAGGAACCTCCTGGATTGCTTGTGCCGGGCCGTGCTGTCATTCCAACAGATGTCAGGGTGGTTGAAGTCACCCATGAGAATGAGGGCCTGTGAGCATGAGGCTTTTCCTATCTGTCTATAGAGTGCTTCATCTGCAGGTTGACACCCTCAGGTGATAAACACTACATTAGTGTGAACTGAAGGGACTTAGTATCTCTAAAATCCAGGTTATGCACTGGGTTGCCTAAATATTGATTTAGATGCTGCACTTTGGACACTCAGGTCTGACAACTTTCCTTTCACTGCTACTTTCTTCTCTATATACCCAGTGTCAGCAAGAATAATCTTTCACTTGCCTTTTCTCCCACTTAACATTCTCTTCAGCTAGTTCCCTATGTCTTCCTGATGTCCTATTTTCTTCCACTCTCACTTATGAGTTCGCACACTGAAACATTGCTGAACATATCAAAAGAAGATTATCCCTTATTTGAAGTATATGTCATTCTCCAAAACAAATCACTTTTGTCTATGACTTGTGCCACTGGTTAAGCTATATATAAATAAAATACATATATATAAATATGCATATATATATGTGTGTATAAAAAATATATATAAATTCCACTTTACTTGACATTCCTGGCTTTATTTCTGTGTCTCTGGCTGCTTAGGTTCCTCAGTTCTGAGGGTCACATCAGGCTTTGTACAATTAGTTGTCTTTAAGCAGTCTGTACTGTACTGGTGTAACCAACATCAAGTATCTTTAGCTGACCATTCTTCTGACATGTAACTTCATGCACAGATTATCCCTGCCTTGCACTTACCTCATGCAGAGAAATCTCCCTTAACAGTAAATTGCCCACCTTTCACCTTCCCAATTTTCAGGACTATAGATTTTTTAATTAGCATTGAAAGCCAGGATTGAGGGAGTAAACAGGATCAGATGCCAGGTTTTCAGGTAAAGGAAAGCCTGCCCACTCAAAACTGTATTATGTTTGGTAAAGAGAGAACTTGTATCTTGTCTTTCCGGTCCTACCTCGTCCCATAGACCTCTACAATCTCACTGATAATCCCTTTGTGAACCCATATCCAGGCACCAATCTTTTCCTTTGTTGTCCTTGCCAGATGGTATTCCACAGAGCACAGATTTAGCCCAGTCTGCATGCACTACAATGTCCTCATTTTAAAAGCATTAATGGTAAGAATCATGGCAGCCGAATAAGAAAGAGGCTACATTGGGCAACAAAGCACCTTACAGTGAGGGTGGAGAGAACCTGGAGAGCAGTGAATGTTTGGTGGTGTTGACAAAAAAGATGAAAAGGAGGTTTCTGCTTCCACATTGTTTCCCTGTAGACCAGATACAGGGTTACATTGACCACCAATATCTGAAGATGCTAATATGGGAAAGTGAAGACAGGAAGATGGACCCTAAATTTCACATGCTGAATTGAAACCAAGGTTCTGAATTTACAATGTTTAGCTGATTTTAGTATGAAAGAATGAACATTTATTAACCCAACTGAAAGTAAAAACCCAAAAGCTAGAAGGAAGAGTTAAGCTGCTGCTCTAGTCTTAGGGTATTCAGATTCATCTTCTACTTTGGCTTTGATAGTGATGAAAAGATTTCACTGCAATTTATGAGAAACTGATTAAACTTTTTTGCTCTTACAGAATAGATCTTTAATTCTGAAACAAATAAAGAGTTTATTGTAGAAAACTTCTTATTAAATCTTACTTTCATGGTGTAAACATAACAGACATTTAACACCATGAGAGTGACATCATGTGGGACTCTCACTTTTGGGATTGTATATGTATCACAGTATGTCATTCTATCAAATGACCTAGGGCACAGGAGACGGTCCTCTGAGACTGAGCTTCCTCAGTAATGCTGTCTAGCCTAAAACGATTCTGCACCTTGTATTCCTCTGCTCTTTTCTTAATACTTAGAAATTATTTATTTATGCTATAAAAAGGATATAAATTAAATTATTGATAACTTTTTGTTGGTATATAATTAATCTGAGAGAAAGAATTTTGAATAAGTAGGAATCTACATGAACTATGTGAAGTGTGACTTTATTTCGAATGATATTCTCAAATCTTTAAAGACTATATACTTGGAATATTATTTTCAAACAATTACAGTCTATATTATTAATATCTATTCTATAACACTATAATATAATCTATACTTCTGTACTATACATAACGTATAGACATTATATATGTTTATATATATTATATAACTGGTCCCATCTATCTGGATTTATGCAAAGCTTTTCACACTATTCAACAACATCCTTGTCTCTATATTGGAGAAACATGTATTTGACAGATGCACTGCTCAGTGGATAAGGACCTGTCTGGATGGTTGCACTCAAAGTGTTGCAGTCAGTGGCTCAGTGTCCAAGTGGAGACTGGTGATCAGTGGTGTTCCTCAGGAGATGGTATTGAGACCGGTCTGTTTAGTGTCTTTGTCAATGCCATCAACAGTAGGATTCAGTGCACCCTGAGCAAGTTTGCTGATGGCACCAAGTTGTGTGGTATGTTCAACATGCTGGAGGGAAGGGATGCCATCCAGAGGGACCTTGATAGGCTTGAGAAGTGGGCTTCACGGAGTGAATCTCATGAAATTCAACAATGTCAAGTATAAGGTCGTGCACCTGGGTCAGGGCAACGACAAGGATAATGTCTTTAAACTGAAAATGGGTAGATTTAGGTAAGATCTTAGGAAGATATTCTTTACTGTGAGGGTGTTGAGACACTGGCGCCAGTTGCCCAGGGAAGCTGTGAATGCCCCATTCTTGAAAGGGCTGATGGCTGGCTTGTATGGGGCTGGTCTAGTGGAAGATGTCCCTGTCCATATCAGAAGTGTTGGACATAGATAACCTTTAAGGTCTATTTCTACCAAACCATTCTATGTTTCCATGTTTCTATGAATATCAGAAACAATTTTCAAAGTAAGAAAAGTGAAAAATCTGAAGACATTTGGCTAATTTGAATAACTATGATGTAAAGTAGATGTTTTCAGTGTGACATTTTCAAGTGAAAATATGTAAATACATCTTTTAAACAATATACTATTTTGAAGAATGGGAGCATGATATTTCTCATATTAATTTATAATCTACTTAATGTTCACTTTGCAAGTTTAAATGACTGTGCAAACAAAGATAGTGATGATAGTACTGTGAGATACTCTGCCTTTGTTGCACTCCTGTACTTGCTGATTACAGTAGAGGTCACCTAGTGTACAGAAAACAAAAGAAGTATTATTCTTGGTTGTGGAGCTTCATAAATACTAAGTTTAAAATCTTGTTAAATTCAGAACTTGAGAAAATTCTTATCATACAAATGTTAGATTGTTATTGAGCTCTTTATTAAAACCCATTCTTCTTTTCGAAGAAACTGCAAGGTCAGAATATGAAACTGAAGGGCAGTCTTCCATCATCGTCTTCATCAGTTTATTGTAGGAAGCTTATTACAGGAAGGTTTAAGAGGCATTAAGGTGAGTTACATGCCTAGCTCCTCTTATTAAGGGCCTAAATCTGCATCTAAATGTATAGGCTTGATAGGTTACATTAGTTCCTAATTACACAATAGTTTCTGTTTGAGTCATTGAAAGTTGCTTCTGTACATCTGTCATGGTTTAAGCCCAGCCAGGAGCCCAGAAACCACGCAGCCGCTCACTCACTCTCCCTCCTTTCCCCCAGCTCCCAGAGGGATGGGGTGGAGAATCAAAAGAATGTAACTCCCATGGGCTGAGATAGGAACAGCGCAGTAACTAAGGTATAACACAAACCATTGCTGCTGCCATCAATAATAATAATGATAAGGGAAATAACAAGGGAAAAGAATACAACTGCCCACACCCCTCCGACAGATACCCAACCTGACCCAAGCAGTGATCTAGCTCTTCTGAGCAACTGCTCCCAGTTTATATACTGGGCATGATGTGCAATGGTATGGAATACCTCTTTGGCTACTTTGGGTCAGGTGTCCTGTCTCTGCTTCCTCCCGGCTTCCCCTCCTCCCTGGCAGATCATGAGACTCAGAAAGTCCTTGGTCAGACTAAACATTACTTAGCAGCAGCTAAAAACATCAGTGCTGTCAGCGTTGCTCCTAGGCTGAGAATCAAAACCGCAGCACTGCACCAGCTACTAAGAAGGAGAAAAATGACCGCTGCTGCTGAACCCAGGATGGTATCTACCCCTTATTCCATACCATTCACGTCATGCTAAGATCCCACATTTTTCAATATAGCATCTCACATATATATATGTACATCCACACATACACAAAGGGAGATTATTTCTTGGCGCATGGACCAATCCCTATAAAGCTGCTGAGTTCTTCCAGTCCATAATGTTGGGTTCCATCTCTTGTAACAGTCTTTCAGAGCAGAAGAGGCTGTGTGCAGTGTTGGATCGTTGCCTGCTGATGATACCACAGAACTTGTCTGGTTTCATCAAAGTTCATTCTTTTTTGGGATAATGGTTGGAGGGAAGTCAGGGCCAGTCCCTGGTGACCTGAAGACATCTAGTTGTTGGGCTATAAAATATTACACAGCAGGCAACAGCATACAGTTGAGTTCATTGGCTGTTTTCCCCTAAAATCAAATCAGCCTGAGGTATACATTGGACTTCCCCATTTTCCCACATTACTCACCAAGTATATCCGGGTCCCTGAGCAACAGCAATCCCACTAGTGGGTTTGCCTTTACCTGAAGCAGGAATAACCCAGACTGTCTTCCCCAGCAAATTCTCTATGTGCACCACAGGAACTTTATCCCCTCCTACAGTACGTAAAAGTTCTGGCTGGGCTGAGCCAGCCCTGTTGGCAGATCCTCTGGTGTTGACCAACCAAGTGGTAAATGTGTGTATCTCAATGTTTGAAAGTCCCACTACCCATTGCTCTCACTGTAGTTTTTAAAAACCCATTTTAGCATTCAATTTTCCCAGAGGCTGGTGCATGGTAAGGGATGAGATATATCCACTCAATGCCATGCTCTTTGGCCCAAACACCTATAAGGTTGTTCCAGAAACGAGTCCCATTGTCTGACTCAGTTCTCTCTGGTGTTTCTCAAGGCCCAGGTTAGTGTTCTGGCCAGTGGCGTGGGGCACAGCATAAGTTTCCAGCCATCCGGTGGTTGCTTCCACTATGGTAAGCACATGGAGCTTGCCTTGGCGGGTTGGTATAATCAGGGTGCCAGGCCTCCCCACATGTATACTTTATCCATACCAAAGAGGCTTTAACCACTTGGCTTGCTTAATTGCAGCACGTTTCACATCCGTGAATAACCTGGGCAATAATGTCCATTGTTAAGTCCACCCCTCGATCAAGGCACATGTATACGTTGCATCTCTGCCCTGATAGCCTGAAGTGTCATGGGCCCACCAGACCAAAAGTATGTTGCAAATCTAAGTCCATCTGAGTCACTTCAATCTTAGCAGCTTTATCCACTTGTTGGTTGTTCTAGTGTTCCGCAGTGGCCTGATTCTTGGGTACATGTGTATTTACATGGAGTACCTTCACCACCAGATTCTGCAACCACCCCCACAGGGCATTTGCCACCATCCATGAGTCAGTATAGAGACAAAGTCCTGGCCACTTTTCTCATTCAGCAATGCCTAAGGCCAGCTGGATGGCTTTCACCTTGGCAAACTGACTCGATTCACCCCCTCCTTTAGCAGCTTCTGCAACTTGTCATCGGGGACTCCATACAGCTGCCTCCTATCTCCGATGCTTTCCCACAATACAGCAGGACCCATCAGTAAACAAGGCATACTGCTTTTCAGTTTCTGACAGTTTATGATATGGTGGGGCCTCTTCAGCACGCACCACCTCCTCCTCTGATGACATTCTGAAATCTTTGCTCTCTGGCCAGTCAATGATGTTTTCTAGAATTCCTGGATGATTGGGATTTCCTATTTGAACTCATTGTATAATCAGTGCAGCCCAATTACTCCATGTAGCATTGGTTGCATGAGGTGTAGAGGAGACCCTGCCTTTGAACATCCAGCCCAGCACAGGAATCTGAGGTGCCAGGAGGAGCTGTGCCTCAGTGCCAATCACTTCTGAAGCAGCTCAAACCCCTTCATAGGCTGCCAGTATCTCTTTCTCAGCTGGGGTACAGCTTGCCTCAGATCCTCTGTATCCTCGAGTCCAGAAGCCAGGGGGACAACCTCAAGTCTCCCCTGGAGCTTTCTGCCTGAGACTCCAAGTAGGACTGTTCTCCCCGGCTGTGGTGTACAATACATTTTTTACATCTGGCCCTATCCAGAGTGGTCCAAGGGCCACTGCACGAACTGTCTCTCGTTTAATTTGCTCAAAGGCTTGTTGTTGCTGAGGGCCCCATTTAAAATCATTCTTCTTCCGGGTCACATGATAGAGAGGGCTTACCATCAAACTGTAATTTGGGATGTGCAGTCTCCAGAACCCCACAGCACCAAAGAAAGCTTGTGTTTCTTTCTTATTAGTTGGCGGAGACATTGCTGTTATCTTGTTGATCACATCTGTGGGGATCTGGCGACATCCATCTTGCCATTTTATTCCCAAAATTTGAATCTCCTGTGCAGGTCCCTTGATCTTACTCCATTTTATGGCAAAACCGGCTTTCAGCAGTATTTGGATTATTTTCCTCCCTTTCTCAAAGACTTCATCACCTGACATGGTAATGTCATCAATGTATTGCAGGTGTTCTGGAGCTTGCCCCTGTTCCAGTACAGTCTGGATCAGTCCACGGCAGATTGTAGGGCTGTGTTTCCATGCTTGGATTCCTCTCCAAAGCCCTTTGGAGGTGGCTGAGGGGGGCTATTTAGAGCCTTCTACTCTGTGGGACTGACGTGCCAGGCCATCTGATCCACACAGTCTAGTAAATCCGATTGTCCCCTACCTCCACCTGGCTGGAGTCACTAATAGTCACTTAATAGTCACTTAAGTCTTCTTGACAGGGATTAGTCTTTATCACAGGAGCTGGAATAAAATCAGCTCTTCCACTCCATCCGGGAACCTGCTCACCAGAGACTGAAGCCACAGCCTTCATGGGATGATCATCCCTGACCTTTGGTCTTCTCTTCAATTCATGCACCCGTTCCTCCAAATCTGATGTAGGTTTTCCATCCCACTTCTTCATGTCTTCTCTGTGATCTTGCAGGTAAAACCATAGGGTGGCCCATGGTGTATACCTCCTATATCTTCTCTTTCGAGCAGTAGGATACCTTTTAATAGTTGAGACATGGGTTGGTACATGTGGGGAGCTGGATAAATTGGATAAATCATCTCTCAATTGTTTTAACTCCTGAGACAGTTTTTCCACAGTTGAAATGATGGAAGGGGTGAGATGGTCTTCAAACTCTTGGAGTTGATGAATCATTTCGTCCACTGTTGGTGGTGCTACGTCATGCCAGGTTATTGGTGCCAATGAATGGGCATATGATGATGGTGCATTCTGTGTAAATTTCTGCCACATGGGTCGTGTACATTCAACTTCATCTGGACCTATGGGTGCAATCCCAGCATTTGGCCTGTGGTAGATCATCTTTACAATGGCAGATTTACTCAGAGACTGGATGCCTTTCTCTAGAGTAGTCCAATTGGCTGAACGGCTCATAACATTGTCCTTGCATGGAAACCTTTCTTTCACAGCTGCCTAGGGCTGCCTCCAAAGGCTGAGGGTCTGTTTCTCTTTTGCAATTGCCCTGTCAATTCCCCCTTCCCTAGCAAGTGATCTAAGCTGCTTGGCTTCCCTACCTTCTAGTTCATGACCATCAGCCCTATTGTCCCAGCATCAGAGCAACCAGGTGATGATTTGCTCCCCTGGTTGATGGGTAAAATCTTTTTGTATATTCTATAGCTCAGTTGAGGTCCAGGGTTAAGAAGCCACCTCTTCTTCCTCTTCTTCCTCTGATTCAAGTACTAATAACTCCTGATCAGATGCTGTCCCGTGTAGTAACTTCATTGTTTCTTCATCTTGCTTCATCTTGTTTCTATTTTGCTTTTCCCCTTGCGTACAGGGGCAACTGATATTGCACAAATTGGTTCTCTGGTTTAGCTGTAGTGATTATCACTGTGGTTGGAGTGGCTGCAGTATCTGTTGTTGGGGTTTGGGTAGCTGCTGTACTTGTTGCTGGGGTTGGTGTAGCTACTGTGCTTGGAGCTGGAGTAGCTCCGCCATCTATGCCGGTCAGAGTTTGAGTAGCTGCTGTAGTTGTCTCTGGGGTTGTTATAGTTGCTCCACTTGGAGTTGGAGTAGCTGCGTTGTCTGTTGCTTTGCCATCAGATCCAGAGACTTTTTTTTTCCCTTTGAAGGTGCTGGATAGTGTTGAACAAGGCTCTATAAGCACAGGCCAAGCCCCAGCACGTTGCCATGATTTGTCCCTCTCTGGTATGACTAGGATGACAACACACCTCATCTAAGTGTTTTACTAGTTTTTCTGGATTTTGCACTTGTTCAGTGGTGAAGTTCCAAAGCCCCGGAGGGGCCCACTGGCCTAGAAACTTCCCATACTATCCCGCACAACCTGCCACCTATGACTGTCCAGCCTCGGGGAAAATCTCTTGGTCCTCCTATATCATCGTCTAACCCAGACAAGGCCCAAACCCGACTGTGCTTAATTTTCGAGACCAGACGAAGTGCTCATGGGTAAAACACACTCTGCATGTGTGCCAACATGGTGATCTCCATCACAATCAGCAGGCAGGTCTCGAGGTTACCCAGAGGCCATTCAAAACCTTCAGAATTCTCAAATGATGCTGTAAATAGTCGGGGGGGGGGTGGGGGGTGTTCTATTATATACCTCTCAAAGTATAGAGGTGGTGACCACACTGGGAATGCAAGCCAGATCAGTTTCCTGATCAATGAGTCTATTGTATTACAAGTCATTACCATAAAGTACAATGAAACAGGAACCTTAGCCCATGGCCCCCAGTCGATGAACACCAACTGTCCTGGGTTTAGCAATAGCAGTCATTTTTTCTCTTTCTTGGTAGCTGGTGCAGTGCTGTGTTTTGACTTTCGGCCTGGGAGCAGAACTGATAAAAATGATGTTTTAGTTTGGCCAGGGACTTTGTGAGCCTCATGCTCTGCCAGGGAGGAGGGGGAGATGGGAGGAAACAGAGACAGGACACCTGACCCAAACTGACCAAAGAGTTATTCTATACCACAGCGCGTCATGCCTGGGGAGGTAACTGGGAGTTACCCGGAAGGGCTGGGGGACTGCAGGGTTGGAGGAGGTATCGGTCGGTGCTTGGTTGGGCTGGGGGGGTGTGTTATCGGTCACCTGGTGATAAGGTGGTGTATCCTCTTCCCTTGTTATTTCCTTTATAGTTATTTGTATTGGTGGTAGCAGTAGTGATTTCTGTTACACCTTAGTTACTAAACTGTTCTTATCTCAACCCGTGGGAGTTGCATTGTTTCTGATTCTCCTCTCCGTCCCTCCAGGAATAGGGGGAGAGCAAGAATGGGGGGGAGTGAGTGAACAAGCTGTCTGGCTGGGGTTAAACCACGACACTAACACAGCAAATACCAACTGTAAGTAAGGTATGACGTGCTGAAACTCTGAGATCAAGAGCAACAACTTTGAGAGCCAATAAATCAGCATTGTGATGAGTGACTATTAATCCAAAACAATAAATGCTTATCACAAATATGATTAGACACACTCCGGTAAGATTTGCTGTTATCGCAACCCTTCGTGCCCCACGTTGGGCGCAAAAGTTATAATAAACCAGTCTGTCATCAATGTGCAGCTCTCTCTCAGACAGGTATTAGTGCTACCTTGGCCTAGGGCAGGGAATGCATGTGCACTGAAAAATGAGAGAGGTCTTTGCTGGAGAGTTAAATGCTTTGTACAGAAACATGGAAGAGAGATAAGGGAGAGAGAAACAGGTGAAATAATGTTGCCAGGAGTCTAAGGTTCATAGGACACAGATTAGCCCTGTCACAGTGACAGAGAAATAAGGGTCCCAAAACCACATCTTTCCGTATCAAGCTTTCCATCATCACCACCCAAGGTCAGAGAGGCCTTGGGCTCACCCTGAGACCCTGAGCATGGTCCAGCTCAGCAGAACCATGCACTGTGAGTAGCAAGCAAGATAACTAATGCTGCAGTCAGTTTTCAGAGCTGGGGGCAAAGGAAAGAAGGCAACTTTGACAGCAGATGCCTTCTGTGACCTGCAATGAACTAGCATGTGCTGTGCTGTCTTTTGTCAGGTGGGAAACCCAGAGTTCTGTCTCTACAGCACACACACCTCCCTGCCCACCTGTGACCTGTTGGGAATCCCATTACCCAGTCAGGGAGCATGTATTGGCAACAATTTGGGAAGCTGGATTTAATTCATTCTACATTTACAGGAAAGTATTGTTTTGTAGCCTTGCTGTACACATATGACTGCACCACAAGGAGTAGTAAGGACTAAGGACTGAAAAAAAGGACTAATTTCACCTAAAATCAAGAGTTAAACAGACAGTAAGCTGACAATTCATACAGTAATGATAGTCACTCTACATGACATAGGAAACAGAAATAAGTGTTTGCTCTAAAGTCTTGTCCATAACATCACATTTCAAGGACAGTCTCATAGAAGAGTCTTTGTAGCAGTATGTCATCCCACCTCTGTAGCCAGTGTAAGCTAATCTCACCTTGTTAAATGTTTGAGCTCCGATTCAGTACAGGAAAGAGAAGCAGTTCAAAATGCAGCTCATTATCAAACCTCCAGTTACCCTAATCTCTTAATACTTAGTGGTTTCAAGGCTTGCAAAATGTGCTGCTCTCATTTCCTATTTTATGAATGTGGGACTCACTTCCTACCTTTTCCCACGCTTCATCCTCCTGTCTCTGCATACATTTAACCTTAGGACTGCTTCTTCTCTTCTTCCTGAATATTTCTGCTTCTGCTTTGCTAATGAAGTGAATCAATTCCTCTTTTTCTTGTTATGTATTATGCTGTTCTTTTTTCTAACCTCCAGGTTGAAACCTGGGCCATACTGGTCACGTTATGTTCTATAGCTGATGTCAATGATCATCTACAGTGCCCAAGGCTTGTCAGCCTCTATAGCAAGTATGTTGCCTTTCTTGTATCTGCCCATACAACCAAATATTCTCTCTCATCTCTGGTCTCATCTATGCATCTGGACTTCTCATTTTAGCTAATAGCATATGTTGTCTTCATGCACTCAGACAAAGGTTTCTTTGAATACTACATTAATTTTCTTCCAGCTTTCATTAGCATTTCCTTAATCTTTATCCTCTGCCATCACCTTTGTGGCCTCTTGGTGGGTGTCATCACTCCATCCTAGTACTGATCCCTTACTTCAGAAACCAGCCAGAGTCAGGTGCTTTAATGTCAATTCTTAGCTGGTCTCAGTCAGCACCAGCTCCTGGAATTACACCAGTTCCAGGGGCTATGCTATTTTTGGAGCACCTGAAATTAAAAAGGGGGATACAGACGAACTTTATTTGTATCTAAAATCTAGCTCTTACGAGATTCACGAGCTCATTCACAAATCCAGTAAATCCCACGTCAGATCTTGAATCCCCTTGAGAAGGAAATTGGGTCTCCTCCTCCTCATGAATTCAGTAGCAATTGTACAAGGATCTGATTTATGACTTTCATGCTTATATGCCAGAAATAATTGATACATTCACTAGTAGACACATATGGAAATTAACTTATTTCATGTATCTGGCACTAGTGTGTTTGTGGGTGGCTGTTTACAAATACTGCAGTGTATTTGTCTAAAAAACAACAAACAAATGAAAAACCCAAAACAAAAAAAAAAAAAAAACCTTCCAGGTTTAGCTAAATCAGAAGAGATCGGAAAGTAAGGGTTTTTTTTTGTTCCTACTAAACACATTTGTCTGCTTGTCCGTATACAGGCATGCAGAAATTTCCAGTCATTCAAGTCTCCAGGGTGTTTGAAAATGTCTGAAGTCTCTCTAAAGAGCAGATTAGCGTTATCCTAAAAGTTAGACTGTAATACTATTTAACTGCTCTATTTTTCCATTATGGGCCTGTCAGCAGGAATATGTTGCCCTATAGTACATGACAAGTGAAAACGCTAGTAACATTGTTTTTCATAGACAGAAAAAATACCAAAGAAGCAATTTCCTAGCTAAAATGTCACCTGTTAGATGCATGGGGCTCACTGTATTTTGTTGCCCTGGTAACAAATGGTGTAAAATGACTCCTTTGCACAGCTCCATCAGAATGATTGCATCCTGTTTTTTCCATCATTTTACAAGAGGCTGTTTTCATTCTCCCTTCCTGACCATATTAAGTGTAAAGAGATTGAATTACTGTGCTGTACCCTCTCCATCCGATGTGGATTTAAGAGTTGATATTGATGTACTGAGAACTACGTTCTTCTTCAAGAAAAAAAGCTACAAATTATAATGAATTTGACTTTTATGTATCGACCGCTCAACTAGTGAAGTAGTGTTTCTACACCCAGGGGATAGACATGGCATGATCAGCATTTTTCACTTGAACGAATCCAATTGATAAAGCAATATATTCAGTGTCACTTTGTTTGATCTCCAGGTTTAACAATAGTCATGCTAAAAGTAGATACATTACACCATAAATTTTACTCATAAAAAATGTGCTAGCCATTGCTTTATACAGCTGCACTCTTTCCAACTTTTCACTGAGCAGGGCAGAAAAGGATGAGCAGAAATATTGTGTTAAGAGCATGTAAGTGTGGGCAAGTGGCTGACAAGTATTGGAAATACTTATGTATTTACAGGTAGAAAACTAAACACAGCACCGTTATGTGGGTGGTGTTCAGCTCATCTCTTAGATGTGAACCTTGAGACCAAATACCGCCATTTTCACACTGACACTGCATTTCTAGGCAGCTGCAGAACCAAGTGAAGTGTCATCATGTAAGTATTAAGGGTACGCAGGAATGTTTTGAACATTACTCAGCATTACGGTAACCTTAGGACAGTACCTCATTTTCCTGGTTATATGAACAATTACTGCACTCATTGCTAAGATACAAATGCAATACTACCACACACTTACTGCTTGAAGAGAATGATATGTCATTCATCCAACTTACAGAGGATTAAAGGCACAAAGAACGTTACTAGCAATGCAAATTTTTATAATAAACCACAAGATATGGAATATCATAATTAAAATTTTAATTACTAAAATTTGTGTGTTACAGACTTTTTCTGTAAGATAAGCAATATCTTAAAAAAAAAAACCTGTTTAACCCTGTGTATATAATGGAATTCTTTATACAGAATGTCTTCTATATAGGTAATATTTCATTTAGGATTACAATCCAGAAAAAGATAAATGGGAAGAAGGTGAATGGTTAGTGAATGGTTTCTCTAGCTCCTGCCTTGCTTGCTGTTGCTGCTTGCAATGGCCTTTCCTGGTCATACAGCAGCTGCAACATGACTGGTCTGAAATCACCTGTGGAAAGGTGATGTGGATAGTTGTGTTGTGTTACTACCTTTAAGGGTTCCTTAAATGACATGAGGTTTCCCACTATATCCCCAGGGAGTCTGTAAATCTTTGTACCCTCATGACACCTGTAAAACCAGAGTTGGATAGCCAAACTTTGTCGATTTTTATTTTTTTCTACCTTCTGAACTGCCTAGCCTCCTTTGTCACATGTTCCTAGCAGTTTTCATACTTGAGAACTGGATCATGCACAGCGCATTTTGGCATAGCTCAGTTGTGTCTGGCAAGGATAAAAATCTCTGCTCAAAGAAAGACTCTCTCTGCAAAATTTTGTCCTCACAGGCTCTTTTCTCTTCCTTCACTGAAAATCATGCATCAGGAGCAGCAGAGTTCAGCTGGTGAAGTTAAAAATGTTATCGAAGCAGGGTTAACGGTCACGCCGGCATAGTGACTGTGGGATCTGAATCTATTCCCTGGTTGTGCACCCATTTATTATCAGATTATTCAGCAGAGCCTGGAATGTCTAGGGAATCCCAGGTGAAAGGCAGATGGAGATTCCCATTTGCTTAGCAAAACTGGAGTTATTGTAATAATAACAATAATGACAATAGTAATAATAGCTTCCTAACATCTAACAACAGCGCAATGTCCAGCTTCTGAATAGCTGATGGAGTACATGTTGTTGTCTTCAGAAGCTGTACTTGGCGTAAAGTACTGTCTCATTCTCTTTTTTTTTTTTTTTTTCTGTTCTGTGATGATGGCCTAGAGGAAAATCTGCTCTCTTTGGGGCAGTGGTTATAAGAGCTTTTTCATTTTGTGTTCAACCACTGAAACCATTCCTCATCCATATTTTAGGGAAGGTGAAGGCTGCCACGCATTACTGCCCTGTGAAAGTATTTCCTTTGCAGGATTACAGCAGCAGGAGGAACTAATAAGCATGGAAAACCCTTTCTGGAGCATGTCACACCTAGTGGGCTTGGCCGCTCAGATGAGAAATTTCAGGGTGGCCAGGAGTTCGGGAGGTAGGGCACATATCAGCGAAAGAAGTGCTGTGAGTGGTTGGAGAAGCAGAAGGAGCAGAGGCACGGTGACGAATTATTCCAGTCTAACCTCCCCTACCTTTGAGATGTTGCTGCTGGTTCTCTCCTGGCTGAAATAAGCTTCTTCCCTGCCTTCCGACCAGTATTATGAAGGCAGTTATTTATGTTTTGGATTCATGAACATACTGTACTTACACCAAATTGTACTGCTGCTCTCTTCAGACACAAAAAGGCTGGCAGCCTTTATGCAGCTCTGGGTTAAATTTCTGATTATCTTTTTTCCTGAACTAGCTGGGGAGAATGAGGTGGGGAGAGGGACAGTGGGGAGAAAGATTTTTTTTTGCCAGGGTAATTAGACATCCTGCCTACAATCATCACTGACCTCTGAATGAATAGAGGACTCCTCTTTGCTGAGCTCATGTGGTCATTCAGTGCTCACAAGCATAAAGATGATTCATTTTAAAAAAGGTAAATCCTTCTGTAAGGATAATTAAATGGTGATGAGGAGCCCTACCATAACAAAACTCCTCAATAGAAAACGAACTTTGCCTTTTTTATGCTTCTGTGTGTGTGTGTGTGTGTGTGTGTGTGTGTATGAGACTGCTGGTAAGTATTCATCATACAAACGCATCAATAAATGTAATCTTTCGTCACTGCTATTCACTATGATCCTTTACAGTAAGGCAGTCGATTGTCTTCCTGAAACCTCAATATCCCTCTCTTTCACCTTTTCCCCCCTAGAAGGTCATTTAAAAATCTTTTTTGACAGTCCTAACTGATCTTACCATAAATCATCCAACACACGCACAGGCACAGCACCTAATCAGGATGTTGCTGGCTAAATTAGCCCTGCTGATTTGATATAACTGGATAGAGTTTTATGATACCCTGTGATTGTAAATATGTCTGCTCTCATTCACAGCCTGGAAAGGCTGAAGGGCCATTACATCTTAATTGGGTAATTTCTTTTTAAATCTCTGCATGCTGGGTTGCTGCTCCCACAGCAGCCAGTCCAGGGCATTGGTCTCAGTCCTTGCCCAGCTCCAGAAAATTCTGTGAATATGTCTCCCAGCTACTTCTGTCATGTTGATTTTTAAGGGTCCCAAAAGGCCACAGCTGGCATTTTGAGGATATAGATATAGCAGTAGGGAGAGCAGCCTGGAAGCAGATGACACATTCACATTTAGATAGAAAGAGCGTTATGACTGCTCCCCAGTGCCAAGGGATCAGAGTGGACCGAGCAGTCTATGAGGAGTAATTACTGGAGAATACAAACTTACAAGAGAAGGTGATTGGAATGATCTCAATTTTTTTTTCATTTCCAGACCTTAAGAGGAGAAGGAATTCAGCTTTCTGTAGTGGAAAGACAGCAGTATTGGAGTTGCATTCCTGTAAAGTGTCTTATTGCCTTAAAACCACAAAATCCAGTTATGCATTCATGTACGTGCATACATACACATGTATGTATATATTTTCATATACATATTTTTATTTTACTTAATTTTTTGATGAATTTAAGATTATTTTTTTTCCCCACAGAAAAAAAAAACAAACCAGAAAAAACAAAGTCTTTATCACAGGTTTTATGTTTTAGGTCGCTGTGTGAAAACATTTAGCTGACATTTCTATGCTGAACACCATCTCTGTAAAATTATTTTTTGCTCCAAGTATAGCTGGGCAATGGTAGGAAGGCTGTTGATGAATTACATAGTATGGTTCCTTTAATTCATACACTTCTAAATTAAGCCTATGCCATCTTAACAGCTGCCACAGTCACTTGTTCTAGCGGGGGGTTTTGGTGGCCTCAGTCCAGTTTCACAGAGCAACAAAAATGTTTTCCTCCAAACCACAGCCATCAGAGTTTGCACTTCAGGCTAAGGGGCTAAAGAGCAAGAGGCAGCAGTAAGCTGACAAACATCGCCCTGTGATATGATGCCTCTGGGGAAAAGGGGCACACCAGTGGGTCAGGACCGGGGAAAACACTACAAATTGATTTTATGGACAATGAGAAGTCAAGCCAGTCTAACTGGTACTTGTTACTACAGTTAAATTATTTTACCTTGTTTTAATATTGATTTGCACACAAAAAAGCCACAAAAAAAAACAAAAAAAAAAAAAACAAAACCAAAACAAAAACCAAACCAACACCAAATGTATGACTATTAACTATTATAGATTACATGACAATATCCAGCCTTGTGAATGCTTCAGGATGTACAGTGACAGTGCCAAAAGATGAGCAGGAGAGTGCATGACTGTTTTTGTAAGGAGAAAAAATACCAGGGAGTGGGAAATCATGGAGTGTGATTCCCACAACCACTGAATCTACTCAGTAGATTATTTTTTCTTTAAAAAGAGGCAGCAATCAGTGCTGATTGAAATACCTTTGAATGCAGTTATAATGAAATTCCATTTCTCGCCCATACCAGAGTTGCAGCCATTGTTGGTAATGGTCTCTTTCAGAGCAATACAGTCATTGCTGCCTTATAAGGTACCATGGGAAGCAGAGGCAGGCAATCCCAGAATACAATTTGACAATAAGAGTTTGCTGTAGAGTTATGCCCAGGGTTTGTCTGCCTGCTTTCTGGATCTATCTTGAGAAAAAGAGAATAAGCTATGCATACTCTGTAGGAACAATGAACAAGTGTATTTTTACATCCCAAATGGCAATCTGGGTAATTGTACTTTGCTGTTCAGATCCCTAGCATTGTATTGTGTTCACATAATGATCCATTGTTTTAGGTATTGATTATGCTGGATTGAAACTGGTTTTGTGGCAGGTCAGATCAAACACAGTTTTGGATGATATGATATAATACAACCCTGTGGATAAATCAGAAAAACTGTTGCTTTAAAGGAGCACTGTGTGAGAAGCAGACATGTTACTCTAATCGCTCTAAATAATTTATTTGTATTCAGTACTGCTATTGACCTGCAGTAAGTAATAGGTGATTTTTGTTGTTAATGGATAGGATGAAAAAGATAAAGTCCTTTGCCAGTAGAGTTTCTTAGTTTCTTATATGACTAGAAACACAAAAATGCTTAGGATAACACACAGTGAAATTGTATACCTGGCTGTTATGTTTTCAGCACTGATAATATGAAGTGCTTTCTGCATCAGTCACAAGGTTTACTCCTTACTGTTATTTTCATAAAGACATTTACACGAACCAGTGATCTTTTGTCTTCCTCCAAACCTGGTTCCTAAAGAGTTAAAAATATCCTGAAAACCGGATCTCTCTTCCCAGTAGTTTTTCTTAACGAGCAGTGAGTACATTTCAGACTTGTAAGACATATCTTCCCAATCTTCCTTTTTACTTTAAAAGGAGGCTCCCTGATGGACTCAGCATCCTACTCAGCTGCAGGCACTTGGACTTCATAGTGGGCTGCTCCTGATGCCAATGAGCTGCCTGGGAAGGGCAGGCGGTCATGAAACTTGGGAAATGGTGAAAAAAATCAACATCTGTGTATCAACCACAGGACACCTCATGAAAAGGAGGCTTCTACTAGTCATTGATACCTGTTTTGCCTGCTACAGTGCCCTAAAAAGGTCAGATACTAGCGAGGCTAGGGCAAGTAATCCTAAGTGGGATACGAGCAGTGGGATTCATACCATCTAACCTTATGCAGCTGTCGGGTAGATGCCCACAACCAAGAGAGTCATCCTTTGTAGTCAAATGGAAAGGAAGAAGCATTTGTCTGATTTCATTTTAGTGAAGGCTAAAGCAGGACAGAAGGATTGCTCCTTATATGTGCCACCTTTTCTACAAGGACTGCAAAAATAGTTGAGAAAACTAGGCCTGGTGTACACACACACTTTGCAAACATTTAGAGTTACTGAGGTGAATACACCAAGGTTTTTGCTCAGTGGTTCTAGCTAAAGTCAACAGAAGTGACATGGCAGAAACTTACCTTGACAATACATTGCTGTAAGAGCTGTCAGAGTAAATTAGTAGTAGGAGAAAACATTTTCATAGCACTACTGTCCTGTCTAAATATATGCCCTAAAAAGTCACCACACCAAACAACAAAGGCCAAACAAAAAATCTTGTACAGGCATATACATATTTTAAAACAGTGCTGCTAGAGAATGATTTGACTGGACAAGCTTAAGTAATTCAAAGAGAAAAGCCAGGCAAGCAAAGAGTTTCCTGAACAACTTCAGAAAAATCTCTTGGCAACACCTTTATATTGTAGTGGTATTTTTGATTTTCCATTTGAGTAAAAAAGGTGAAATCTACTTAAATTACATACATTAATGAATATGTCTGCATCCAGGACAGTGATTGTCCCTTGCTCATTTCAGTAACCACTCTTAAAGAGACAACCAAGGCCCTTCACTTTTGTTTTCGACACAATGTCCTGCTTCCTCGGAGAAATGCAACACGAGAATTGATGACTAGACCCTGAAGCAATTTCAAACCTGAAAGAAATCACACATTTCTGATAGTGAGGGTGACTAATGCTTTCACCAAAACACAAGTTATGCTTCATTTAGATGTAAATTAATGGTCTCAATACATAGATACTTGGATGATGTCTTAAAGTGTGTGATATACAGGAAGTGTGATGAGATGAGGTGAGAGGAGAGGAGATGAGAGGAGATGAGATGAGATCAGAGGAGATGAGAAGAGATGATCTAGCAGTCCCTTCTGGCTATGTTTCCTCAGATATGTAATACCAGCCATTGGGTAATGACCTCTGTGAAAAGTCTGTACTTGACCTCCTTTCCTCTCTGTACACAGTGCCTTACAAAACAGTGTCTCCCACATTTTTCAATAATGGATTAATCATCTGATTTTGCTCTCAATGCAGCACAGCAGTTTCAAGTGGGTGACATTTTTTTTCCATATTCTTTCAAAGATCCTGCCACATGCTAGCCAGCCAGCCAGCCCTGTTTGATGATCCTGCCAAATTGCCTGTTCCCACTTTTTGGCTCTCACAATGCAGAATAAGAGCTTCTAGAAGCAGCGCATTGTCTCTCCCCATGCATAATTTCCTGAGACAACCAGCAAGGTTTAGGCCATAAGTGGGTAGAAACCTGATGGCTGCTCCCTATTACCCTGTGATGTTTCATTAATCATGCAAAGAAGACTGAGATCCTTGTGCCTTGCAATGTTTAACTCCTGCATTGTTTTCAGATCTTAAGTGATCCAGAATTCAGGTGCCTAGGGTTGATTTTCTACAAAAGAAGAGGAAATAATGGAGCCTCATAGAGTGCATTGCATTTCTTTTTTTTTTGTGCAAAGCAAGGAAAATAGCTACAATTTATCTCCACCCTAAAAAGGAAAAAAAGAAAAAAAAAAGGAGGTAGCTCATTTATTAATGAATAAGGTCCAGAGACACGATGACTATCAGCATATAGGACTCTATCTACCTCTTCTCAGACTCCAACAGGGGAGGTTATAAGAAAAACACTGAGACAGAACTGAGTAAGAGCACTTGAAATTTTTGAGACATCATGCTGATGAATTTTCTGGACCAGCTGTCTCAAGTCTTTGAAGAAGTCACCTTCTTTGGTTTGCAGTTTTAAAAGAGATGTAAAAAGCTATCTTATTTATAGTTGGCCCTAATGAAGGCCAAATTATATTTTCCCACAACAAGCAAGAAATAAAAGAAAGTCAGTGAGTTGTGTGTTCTAAAGTCTTCCAACAAGATGGCAGGATTTGCATTTGCACTACTGGCCAGATTCATATTTAATTTACTGCCAAGGGATTAGGGCTATCTTCATTAAGAACTCTTTCTTCTGTGATGGCTTTATGCCTTTTTTTCTCCACATGTAGGAAATAGCTTCTATGTCTACCTTTTAATGAATAATTGCCTAAAACTGGCCATGGCTGAAAAGGGAATCACAGTTCCCAGTTTCTCATGGAATCCTTCCTTCCCTACTTATGACTCCAGCCAATGAAAACACTGCAAGTAGGTGTGTGCTTGATGTCACTGAGCTGGTTGTTCTGTTGGCTAGAAGCTAACTCTCTGTTTTCATAGGATCTCTCTCATGCAGATCTAAAGATGCAGTCTTGTCCTGAATCTCTGGCTAGTCAGAACACAATTCTTCAAATTAATTGATCTCATTTCCTGCCAGACTTCTGTGCCTATTAGCCGATGTGATGCCAGCTGTAGTTCCTTAAGTACATCAGAAATGAAGGGATATTATTTCTGGCTAAATTCCAGTAGGCTCATTGCCTTCTGCTTCTTTTAAAATTCCCTCTGCAATTATAATGGATAAGATTATTTGTGTGTTTTTTTGTTTGTTTGTTTTGCTTTGTGGGGGTTTTGCTTTTTCTTTTTCTTTTTTTCTTTAAACTTCCTTGTACTGTTTTTTGTATAGCTGTGTTCTGTGTGTCATCTTCCACACCAGAAGTGGCTGCATTTCAGCAACAAAGAAAGCAATCTTTCAGAATAAAGTAATCAATCTCTGTATTCTGTGGGGCATAGAGTGTTTTTAAAATAATTTTGAGGTTTGCCATTGATATTAGCCAGGATTACTAATTAGTTTATAATGTCAGTCCTGCGTTTTGGACTGTTTAGATGAAAGGTGCTGTATAAATGTCATTATATGCATGAGGCGCTTCTGGAGGTGGGTGTGAAAGACATCTAGAAGAGAGAGCCTTTTAGATAACAGTAACAGGCAGATTCCTAGCGGACAAATTAACTTATCTGACAAGAACTGGTGGGCAGTACAGTGTGTCCCAGGAGAAGATATCCCTCTCTTGCAACAGATGGATTTGTTTCTTCCTATTAAAAGACATTTTTAAGTAAAATATGATATAATGCCTGAATTAGATTTTACAAGTATGAAGCACGCTGTGAGTAATCATATTGCTTCAGGCATGATAGATGCTGCTTTCTGCAACATTATTTTTTTTGAGCTTCATGGGCTGTGTACAGGCACACAATGTAATCTATAATTGAACTAAACTGTGTGAAAGGGTTTGTTACAAGGCTAATACGGTAATGAGTATAATCTATGAGTCCGCTGGAAAAAAAAAACAAACCCCAAATGAACAGCATAGGAGCATATTTTTTGCATTTTTGGTGGCTGAAAAAGAAAAAAAGGAGGAGAGGAATCCTCATTAAGTGTTGTTTCAAGCTGGATGACGTTCCTTCATTTTCGGACAATTTCCACGCATCGAGATTGCGGTTGCAGATGTGGTGCCAAAGGTCGAACTGGCCACGTCGACTGCTCGGGAGACAGCAGAGGGCAGTGCAGAGCTAAGGCTGGCACCCCAATCGCCGTTCTGGCAGTAAATTTTCCTTGTTATTAAATAAAATCATAGGGATAATTTAGCCTCAGAGGAAATTAAACTGCTAATTACATGTATATAAAAACCACCAAAAATGGGCCTGGTTGTTGAAAAAAAAAATAAAATTAGACTCACCCATCTTGGTTTCTTGTATTTAAAATATGCAATTATGGTAGCAGAAAGGACTTTGAGGAGATTTTGTGAGAGTTTTATGTGTGTGTGTGTGCCTGTATGCGTGTTGGGCCTCTGTGTGTTGATGTACATGCATGTGTTTACAAGATAGTGCGTCTATACGAGAGGGTAATCTAACCATTTCTACAGCCCCTCTTCTGCAGGGTAAACAATAGTGCTTTTTTTTCTCTTTCATTTATCCAAGCCAATGTCTTTATAAATGCTGGATAATATGCCCTTGGGTAACATAAAGGCAAAGCTCTAATTGAATCAGGTCAAGACTCCACACATTATCTCTGATAGCGCTTTTTAAAATGCAGCTTCCTCTGTCAGATCATCTGCCTCTGAATCACCAGATCGGAGGTTATTCTGACATTAAGAAATTAGCATTGGGGATCTTATAAATATACAGTTGCAAGAATTACTGTTTGGTGATGTCAAGCTTGCACAGATCTGTTGTTAAAAACCATCCCAGCAAGATCAATGGATGTCTTATGACTTACAAATATATATAAGCCATGAAGAAGAATAAACATCTAGTGTTTTAGATCACTTGAAATTCTAGTACCATGAAACGCTTGTTCCTTTCATATGCCTTTTCCTTTAAGACTATTGAATACTGAGCCTGAAACAGAGACCAAAGGGCCAAACCAGATAATGTTTTTATTGCATGCCACAGATTTAGCAGTCTGCATGGCTAACAAGTTAGACATTAAAACATAATTGGGCACTCACTGTTGCATTATCATTGTGAAGCGTTGCTGATTGGCACCTGCTTCCAAACAAAATGACTTGGGATATCCTGTCCTTACAGCAGCAGAGGGTTTCTGGCACTGAAATTCTCATTTTTGTGTATGTCTTCATTAGTGCCTCTGACAGTTTCATGCCTGGAAAAATAGGCAGTTTGTATCTACAGGCAGAACTGAAAAGTCACACTAAAAATGTTTAAAAGTGTGGAAATACTGTCTTTTGGTAGACTAAACAAAACATTTCTTGGACATCCCACCTTGTGCAGTGCAGTCATGCTAGAAGCAAGAGACAAACTCCACCAGAACCATTAAGATTGTCAGGGTTATTTCTTAGGTTAAAAGATTAACAACACTTTTTTGCTCTCAGGATGAGAAATTCTGTCATCTGAGAAAGCAAAAATTTGACATATACCCAGATTGAATGCTGGAGGTGTATTTCCCACTTATATATGTTTTTCAGTTTATTCTTCTAAGTATTTTAAAGATTTCCTGAAAAGATAATAATGATCCATTTTACTCATCTATAAAGAGCTTTGAACTGAAGGCTTTTTCCTGAGTATATAGTTAGAGCATTAAAGGCAGTATGGATAGAACAGCCAATCAGAGTAATGAGTCTCCACTGCTTGAGAAAGTGAGATTAATCTAAATCAAATACTTTCCACTATGGCAATTTTAACTAATTCCCTCATGAAAGTATAAGAGAGATGTGAAACCCCTACAGTCAGCATAAACCTCCTGGTAGGCCTAGACAGGTAATACCTTTTAAGCTTGTTAATGTCTTATCCTGCTGGTTTCTACAACTGACTCAAAGAACAGCTGAGTACTTCTCAACCTGTCATTACAGAGGAAAGAAACTTTCAGCACGGAGACGTAAAAGGTGATGCTGTGTTTTATGCATCATGGCTTGATAATACTGGTATGGCTAGTGCTGACTGGACTGATGTAATTAAAACCTTTATTAGTTTTCTCCATGCAATTGTAATATGTAGACAGAAATATTCAGGAAGAAAACTGTCTCAAAATTAGAGGTTTATTTATTTATTCATCTGTCAGACAAAGGTTGCTGTTGAGGCTGTCTAGGCCACATGTGGGAAGGTCTCTTCACCAGGGGGTCCATAAGCACACCTGGCCTATGGAGCCACATATGTTGCATGTGAAGAGGATGGAAGTGCTGCCTTTCAAGATAGGTTAGTTTAGCTGCAACTCTTTATGCTGGAAGGATATTTTCTATCTGGCTACGTAAATTCTTTGTTGTACCAAAATTCATGTTTTGGCATTGTTTTTACAACTGTAGTATTTTATGTCTCTGTGCACCAGAGTCTTAGCAGTTGTACAATACGAACAGTGGAGCTATACTGATTTGCATAATCTAAGAATATGGTTTTTTTCCCCCTAAGATTCCTCTGGTCAGTGTTAAATGAAGATTCATATAGAAAACCAGTATTATTAACACAATAAAAGTCTTTGCAAATCTGAACATTACAAAGGAGGGAACAGGAGAGACGAAAGTTTAAGAAATATATTCAGAACCATGCCACCAGAACATATCTTTGATCTCATGATTTTCCCTATTCCAGGAAGTATCAGCCAGAATGCCTGTCCAGAAGAAAAGCAGCACAGGACATCTGACAAACACAGAAGGTGCTGTTTTCACCTAAGTACAAATTTTACCCACTTCCCTTCTCATTTTTATCAGTTTGTCTCTACTCCTACCGCAACTGAATAATTCCCTGATGATCATGGCTCTTCTGATGCTGCTACTGGGTGTTTTCTACCAATAAATGCTGCTGGGGTAGTATACAAAAGCCACGAAGAAAGTGCAGAAATGCTTCCTTACATTGTATTTTTTATTGATCCTAGTTTAAAACGGGGAAAAGTGCTTGCTAAGAACTGAAATACTTGCTCCAATTAGCAATGAATGATGCAATTCACAGGCTCTCTAGTTATGGCTTGATACAAAGGTAATTAGAGTGGAACATCACAGAATTTTTATGTTTTTCTTACTGCTGCTGTTACAGACAATGTCTCATGCTTCAAAAGAAACTGTTACAGGCACTTTGGTAATAACAATACAGAACTTCTGTGCTAAAAGTTATTATCAAAAAGTGCAGTAAACTCTCGGCTACTGGATATTGTATCAGTGGTTTTGTAGAAGTTTTAGCCATCAAGTTGTGAGAGATTTTTTTGTTGTTGTTGCCTTTATCATCCAGCCTGATTCTTACAAGGGTGTAAAATAAATGACTCTTTGACTGTTAAAGGCCATGACTAGACAGTATATAATGAGGGAACAATTTTAAGACTTTAACCTAGTGAGATATATATGTATTCCAACTCCATTAAGAATTGATACCTTATCTCCTTCTTTATTGAGTAAAATTATTAACAAATCCACCATGAACATATAAGTGCTATTTAAATACATATACACGACCAGTTTTTCCCTTTGCCTTAGAATGCTCCAAGATGTAGTCTGCTTAAAAAACAACCATGTTTTGCTTTGGAAACAGAATTAAACTGGGTGCTAAAATGTATAAACAAACTGTGTTACTTGGCCATCAAAACGTCTGAAATTTACATGACAAATCTATAAATAAATAGATATTGCCTATCTTCAGAACAATAATTCTCTGTTGCTTCTCTGGGTAACCTGCATTTTGGATAACAGCTCCCTGGACTCAGCATACCAATTTCTATAAGTATCTTGGGTTGTGGTCTCAGAGGTCATCCAAGAAAGACTGAATCCTTCCACCTAGCCTTTTGGCCATGGTCTGCTATGAAATACCTCAAACAACAATCAGTAAAATGTTCTTCCCCATAGTTCCCAGGTGCACTGGTGGTCCTGCAATGGTTTTGCCTTAGGAGAGCTTAGTCAGGTGGAGCTGCCATCTGCACTTCATACGTCTCACCTATGTTGCAGTATTAACCTTCTTTGTTCCTCTCAGGCTAGCTGAAGTGAACTATTATTTAGGAGCCCATAATACCTTGTAAATGGCCTATTCAGTAAAAGGCTGAAATGTGTTCTCCCAAACAGCTATGGGCAAATCACTGCTCTGGAGAGAGGAACCAGGACAAATTCATGCGTATTTCATTTCAGTAAGAAACATAGGAATAAAAATTAGGTGAAAACAAGTGGAAAAATATAATTTAATATTAGAGGATATCTCCTTCTACATGTCAGACAATATTACAGGGTAAGAGAAACAAAGGCCATAAAAATATACTTAGTTATGTCTTTTTATATAGGCTCTGTTTATTTATGCTGCTAGTCTTCACGTAACTTTGCTAATGGCGAAAACTAGCCAAGGGAACTGGTTCATGGAAAAAGCTAAAGGAACAATGCATTTAAGATCTGGTGCTGGGAAAGTATTTTCCATTTTTAAGCATGAAATTCAGGATGAGTCAGAGCAAATGTAGAGAGTATAAAAGGCTATTGAAAATGTTAGTTTAATATGAATATTTAAAGATAAATGTCTACATTTAGATACATAAAGATAAAAAGTCTACACTTCAGGAAGATAAAGATATTCTGATTTAATTGAAATATTGTAGACAAATTTTCTGCCAAAAGTTTACAAGCTTACTAATGAAATTTGTGTTGCTTACAATGCAAGTCTTATAATCAGAATATAATTGTTTTAAATAAAATGTTGCATCTTCCTATGGTATCATTACCAATAATTGTACACTTTACTTACATCAGCTAGTCCTATTTGTAACATGGCATAAAAAGGGGAAATGAGTTTACTGCTGGGTACTCCAGATTGTTGATTCTTCAGACTGTGTGGGAAGCCTTCTCCTGGGACATGTGTCCACAGATCTCTACCTGTGTTAAAACTCTGAGAATTTTAATGCTAAGACATGAGAAACAGACTCAGAAATTCAAGAATGTTGAATTAAATATAAGTCTTCAATGAAACACGTTTTTCCATTCAATTTTTTACATCTGCCTATAAGCTATTTCTTACAGCTAGATCATTACGAATTGGAAAACCCAGAAAGGAGGATTTCTTTCTTTTTGCATGTGCTCAAATTCCTAAACTTTGTTTGTGTCTATGCTCTTTCTGAGGTTTTACTACATCCAAGATGACAGAGTACTGATGACCTGGAATTTTACTGCTCATAAATTTGCACTCCCAATGTGAAATTTCCATCTCACTGTCCATGTTTGAGTTGATAGGTTAAATCATTCCCGGGGACTGTTCCTCTCTGATACTGGCTCTGGATTGTATATTCCCAAGCTTATTCTCTCTTGAAAACTCCTGAGATTAGGTGACTGTTGATCCTGCTTCCTCTCTTCTGAACACTTCCCTTTCTGCTAAAACAGGATAAAAACTCATGGTTGCATGATGATTGTCTTGAATCACCTCAGCTCATGAAATTTCACCTAAGGACCAAAAGTGATACTTGAATATACTGCTACGTAGGGCTGGTCCATAATAGAAAGGAACTGGAAAGATCATTTTCTCCTCTGAATCCTTATGAGGTGCACGTATACACAGCCATGTGTATTCCAACAATCATGCAGTAGCTTTGGCTTTTGTCCCAAGAGACAATGAAACCAGCTGCCCTGGTAGCACCTTGGGTAGAACAAAGAGGACAGATGTCTTGTGTGCTTGCCCCTGCACAAGGCTTGCCTGGAGGCCACTGCTCCCCTGCTTCCTGAACGTCTGACTCCAGAATCAGTTTCTGTTCTCCAGGCACACTCAAGGCACTGATCCTAGAGAATAGATACGTATTCTATAGTGTGAAAATAAACTCTGGCAGCCAAATATAAAATTACTTTCCTGTTATCAAGTGCAAACAATCCATCTCAGCCTCAACAAAGAATGGCTGGTGGCAATGGGTAAACTGAAAACCAGCCCATGCTCAAAAGTACTAGACAGACTATTAAACAACAGAAGAGAGGAGATGATATTTGCATATATTCCAATGTTCATTACTTATAACCTAGCCAGGTTAGGTTCAGACTAATACAGAAGAAAGATAAATTTATCATGTCTTGTTTTACTGATAAAAAACTCCCCCCCCCCCCCAATATTTTGAATCTTAATTACCATTCTTAACACTGATATTGCCACTGAATTTACATCCTGTGAGGTCCTTTATCTGCCCAACTTGAGGTACTTTTTGAGAAGTCAACTGCCTCATGTTGCCCATTGCTGAAGTGGAGGGCTTTCATCATCTCCAAATTTCCTCCAGACTTAAAAGTTATGGACTAGCTTGGTTGTGTCCATGCTGTAAGAGAGAGAGAGTTGCAGATGCTGTTCATTTTGAAGTTTTTTAAGAGGTACATGTAATGTAAACATGTGATAGTGTAGGCTATTGCAAGTAATTTGTTAGGTAATGTAGGCTATAAAGCTTAGGGGATCCTTGGGGGATTGAAGTGTGTATGGTGTAACTGTGGTGCTCTTAGGATGCTGCAGATGGACCCCTAAGGTTAATGAATTCAAGACAGTTAAGGGTGGGCACTGCAACTGGGAGGCTGTAACACACAGGGTAGGCAGAGAAGCAGTAGAGATGAGTGCCAAAGCAGTTCACAATGAAGATAAATTCACTTCTAGTAGATCGTAAATGAAAAAGATAAGCATAAAAGATAACTTTGCTAACAATTTACCTTCTGAAACCATGGCAGTACAGTTGGTTTTGTATGGTTATATACTTCAAATTAAACTTCCTGAATCACAGACTGATGGAAAACAGTATGAGGATGGTTTACTCTCTTCAGCAAGTGGGATAGACCTGAGAAAATGCAAAGAAATAAAGTACATAAATTAAAAATGAGGACAAGGTCGTTTATTTTTTTAATTTTATTCCACACCCCCCAAAAAAAAAAAAACCCAAAAAACATCAGAGAGAGAGAGAAGAGAGGAGAGGGGAAGCAAGAAGAGGAAAGAGGAGGGGAGGAGAGAGAAGATGTTTCTTTGTAGATTTTAGTCTAAAGCTTAGAATATTTGGAGTAATCTAGTGTTGTGAGGGATTGAAAATAGCTGGAAGAATTCCTGCTGCTTCTCATCCCGAACAGGAGAAGACAAACAAGACCTAGGAACTGGAAAAGTAGTTCTACTTGGAGAAGGCTGGATGAATGTGTGATCAAGAAGATGAGTTTTCAGTCTGTATGTGAGGAAAACAAACCTATCTTTTGTTCATAGAATATAACTTTTTTGTTAGTGTCTTTCTTTCAGAAAAAGTGTCCTCTTTTTCATGAAAAATAAAGCATATATAATATTTTCGGTGTTCACAGAAGGAAATGTATGAGTCATATTTTGTGTTCTTTTATCATAACTTTGAAGAAATCTATTTTTTCAAGAATAATTTTATTTTCTATGACAAAACTTCTCTCTTTACTTGTGTTTTTTTCCAGCTTCTGTATTTCTTATCTGTCTGCACAGCTACCTACCCAAGAAAAGTGGTGTTTTGCCTTAATTTTTTTAAATTACAGAAAAAATATTCCTATTTTTTTATTGCCAGAACTGTGGTCCAGAAAAAAGAATCACTTTTCCTAGGGTTACACAGGAAGCCTTTACTAAAATCAGAAACATTAAATGACAGCTTCTGAGCCTCAGTTCAGCATCTCAACCACAAAACAATCATTCCGGTCTCAAATAGCATCTGCTAAAGAGCTGTAATTAATTGCTGCAGTAGTTCCCAGTTTACCAAAACTAATAAAATAAATAAAATGCATATTTTCTGACTTACTGAAATCCCACCTTTCAGTCTTAGTGGGTAAATACGATGCACATCACCTTACTCTGAGTAGTTTTACCAGGTAAGATTGATTTGATAATAGGTGGGTTTCATTTTAATATCAGTGACAATGGAGGGAGAGGGGAATAAGAGAGTGGTACAGTATATCAGGTATTTAACAAAGACAGCCTGAAAATCAATAATAATCCTTCACTGGTAGCTGAAATTTTCAGACAACTTCAGCAGACTAATGGCCCATAATGTCACTCAGTAGTTTTAGTCTATTCATACGCTCACTCTTTCAGTAAATGAGAGCTGTTGTTGATTAAAAATCCATTCTAGGTATGCCCACCAACATATTAAGTAGTCTTCATCATCCCAGTGGAGTGAAAGTATTCCTTTTTTGCTTTCTTTTCTTTTTTTCCCCCAGCTTTTATTCATCACTGTGGATTTCTCAATACACTCCACTTGATCTCTCTAATCTCCAGGAGTTACCCAGTGTGAAATTCTGCATGCCATGTCACACTGGTGCCATGTGGCCATCAGTCTTCACAGGAGGACTCCTTCAGTGCAAACTGTTTCTTCTATAGCAAGAGAAGCAGCACTCTGAGACACTGTTCAAAGTAAGTAGGTAGCATCGCATGTTCCTGAATGAAATTGTTACCTACGAGATCCAGTGAGGCAAACCCCTAACATTTTTTTGTTTTACACATCACAAATTGATAAACAGAGCTGCAGTTGAAATTGTTCAAACATTCTGATAAAAACTGGGATGGGGCAGGGATTGAAACCATAATCCCCTGTTTTACACCAGTGCCATGATCATTGCATGGGCCATTAGACTGAAGAATCTGTCAAATCACCAGAATTTCCCATACTCTTTACTGGAAAAGAAAGGAAGGAAGGAATAAAAAAAGAAAAAGAAAACAAGGTAGGTGGCTAGCAAGCACAAAGTATAAAACTTTAACAGCAATCAGAGCAAGATATAATGCTGCGGTAAAAATGAGCATTGACGACAGCACATTTGAAATGAAATGTGTACTTCTCTTGACTATCACAATAGATTTTCAACTAGTAAATAAAATAGCATATGGTAATGGAGAAGTTAATCAGCATAGACTGGGGGAGATGTTCTTTTTTTTTCATGGGTAGTTTCAAACCCAAATGAACTTATTTAAAAATATTCTGTTTTCCAAGGTGAGAAGAAAAGAAAACAGAAAATAAAATAATTTTCTTTCAAAATAAATGTATGTACCTTTTTACTAGAGGAAACCCTCATCTTCAATTTAAATTGAATATCAAACAGCTAATCTGGTTTTCCCTTCTAATGATAATTCAAGGTGCTTGCCATTTTTAAGCAAAAGTTCCAGGGGTTTTGTTGTTTTCTTTCTAAATTGGAATGTAAACATAAAGGATATGTTTACAGAAGGAATTGCCGAATTTTTGTAAGTCTTACCAATTATGAACAAGTTCCTCACCCAGGTTCATGATGTCCTGGAATTATGAGAGCCATGAACATTTTACAAGACGAAATCCATTCCTGAAGAGATCAGAAAGTCTTTTGTCTCTCAAGGGCATAAAAGCTATGTGTATTTTCATTAGCTGCATATAGTCCTTTTGATTTCAGTTAGATTGCTTGCATAAATGAACTTATACAGAGCTGTGAGCTTTTGAAGATCAGGACCACCTGGGAAAAGATGCAGAGTACAGAATGCAATGGGAAACTTAAAATGAGGTGAAGATGAGGATGGTGTGTAATGACAATAAATGGTTCTGTGCTCCAGTTATGGACAAGTAGGTTGCAAGTTTTATCTTTCCTCCAATAAATAAGTAACCATCAATGATTTTGTTTCTGGTCGTCTGACTATTACCACTCAGGTGCAAATTGAGTAAGTGCAGTTATCCTCCAGAACAGGTTATTGAGAGCTGCTTCATGAGTGAAGGATAAAACTCTTCAAAAATAGATAAAGAGAGAGAAGAACCAAGTATTATAATGATGCCTGTAAATTGCAGTGAAAGCAGGCATTGGTTAGTGTAATTTGGATTGTTTCATATATAATTAACTAAGTGTTGATTGAAAAATTATGCCTGAGGTAAAATGGTACTGGGTATTCAACCTCTCGAGTAGCCTGACTGCTGTTAAAATGTCCTTATCTTACTGAAATCAGAAAAAAGAAAAAGAGCAATGTTTTTGTTGTTTGCTTGTTTGTTTTTTCCTGACAATGCTAGTTATTGATCAAACTCATTATGAATTTTTCTATTGTTCACATTGGCTTGTCTACCTCCGAAGTTGATTTTCCAGTTTCTCTTGTGATTTATCAATAGCAGCTGCCAGCCAGGAGGTTATTATAGTTCAAGTGGAATTAATGTGGCAAGGGAAGTCTATGGGCTCAATGAACAGAAAGATAGGATTGACTTATTACCCAGGAGATGGTGGTCTCACCCCCACGCAATGAATTCAGGATCAAGTTGCTCTGACAGCAAAAGGCCAGATTAGTGCTATGTCTATTTCTTGCTATCAGCTCAAAACCTTTCACAAACAATACATGCAGTATTACTGACTCTTGGGGAAAACAAAAGAGAGGTTTCAGCTGTTCATTGACCTGACCTCACTGTGTATAGAACAGGGCAGAAAAAAAGACACTTATAACATCAGTATGTTAAAAATGAAGTGTGCTGAAAGAAGTGCTGAAACAAGTCAGGTGTTTAGTGAGCTGCCAGCTTATAATGTTTTAGGTCTATTGGAAGGCAGAAGCAAAAACCAGATTGGTCATTACTAGAATTTATAAATAAACACAGCAAGTTAAGCTCTAGTAAATCTGCATTCAAACTGCAAGCAGAACCATGTTTAGCTTAGCTTAATGCAGTTAGTAGTAATTTCTAAATTTGAAGTGTAAAAAATAAAGCAGGGATATTTTTCTGATAAGGGCTGGAAACCATGAATGAAACAAAGATGAGGGACCATAGAACAAATAAATGATGAGCAGCTTTTAACCTTTGCAAATGGAAGGAGACCCATGACTCTTAATAGATTTAAACAGCAGAGCTAATCATATGGGGCTAAGTTGTATTCTCACTTCTTATTCAGCAAGGTAATTTACACACTGCAGAACTTAGGTGCCTGACTTTTCTGATTTTGAGAGAAGCCTTTTTGTCAGCTCACTGGCAATATCTTGCTCCTGTGCCTCTGAGTGAACCAGGTTCATGGTACTCAGGGAAACTGAGAGGTAGGAGGTGATTACAAATATTTTTGCTAAGGTAAGTTAGATTCCTACCAAGTCAAAAAACAGTACTTGGGAAAGGCAGCACCTATTGTGGCTGGGGCACCTCATACTGCCTAGGATGTGTGTGTGCTGACCGGCTGGCCAAATGGAAGAAGAAAAATTTTACCTATGATTCATCCTTTTCCTCAGGAGATGATAGAATCTTTTCTCTGTCCGGATGCCAATTTTCATGATATCTGTAGGAACTTAGGTGCCTTCAGAGTCAATCCTGTTGACCAGTTTCAATTATGTTTGACAGAAGGGCATAAAAGTTATTAGGAGAGGGCAACTAGATGGTACGACAGCAACTACAACTGAAAAATGTGGCATCCTAAAGAATGACACTATGCCTGCTGTAAGTACATATGAATTTTCAGGGTAAACCAAGAATTAAAGTAAAGGCATAAACTGATAGGTAGACAATAAATACTATGGTGGGTCTTTTTCTTAGAGAAATGAAGATTTGATGAGTCAGTGTGAGAAATTCTATAGCAACCAACCATCCTCTTGATTTGTTCCTAAGAAACAGATTATATTTCATTATGCAATTTCCAAACTATCACAAGAACAAATTATTCTCAGTTAAAAATCTTCCATCATTGACAGACTCAAATCTGAGGAATTAAACTAGTGAGTGTAATTGTGATGGCTGTCCATCTATTCCCCATTTCTGGGTCCTGGATAACTGGAATAACAGGGAATTCAGACTCCTTTCTTCTTTCTCAAAGAGATAGATAATGGATTGTTGGCAGAAGAGGATTCTACAGGACAGCTCCAAACAGTTTTAAGCATTGAACCTGAATATTCATGCCAAGTATTCACTTAACAGTGATTAAGGAAAGTTGGAAAATTTTAATTCTACCATTTCATTAATATTTGAAGCATGTCTATATGCTGCTGTATTACCAGATTTGAAGGTGATAAAATAACAGAATGATTCGTTTTAACTAAAAGAAAAAAAAAAATAAGAAGAGGGAATTACAGCAGCCTATCCTGAGCCATGAAGCAGCGGGAATCTTGCAGAAAACCTGTTAACAGTATGTGAGTTACTCAGCTCAGTTGAGATATGTGGCTGTAGGAGGTTGATATGACTTCAGAGAATCCTCAAAAGCAGGTTGTAGAGAGTTTCATTGGAAAAGAAAGGAAAACAAATACAGATAAAAGTGGACTGACCATGGTGATGGCACACATCACGAAGCATATCATGATGACAAATAAAGTAAGTGCTTATGTGCAAAATCCTTGCAGGAAGTGTGGTATAAGAGTAAGATAGGGATTGTTGGATTAAGACTAGCAAAACTGTGGTACAATTTAAACAAAAAGTGAGATGTATCTACCTAGCTGCTTCTTTAACATGTGATTTAGATAAATGGTACTTCCAGTGGCAATACAATAATTATAGTAAAAATTAGATAACGGACTTTTGAAACTGCACATCTCAAAGGCAGCAGGACACTATCTGATCCGTCAACATGGGCTGAAAAATTAGTCCAAGATAGTGGAGGTCTTTTATCTGACTGTTTTCAAAGGGATTAATTCATCACAACTGCATTTCTCTCACCATACTTTCCCCAGCTGGCATGCTGTGGTTTATATTTACTGGATTCAGAAATGTCTTGTCTCATAATCCTGCAGTCCTCATGTATAATCCCCTGCTCAACTCAAATGTTTCTTGATTGTATTGGATGTTATCACATCCTATTGACCATCTGTGTATGCAGGTATCTCCAGGGGTGTTCATCTTTTTGTAATTAAGAGCTTACTTGATTCAATTGTTACTAGAGGTCAGGATGTGTGGGGTTCTGTCATTTTGGTTTATATGTTTTTTTTCTCCTTTACTATCACTCTTTTAATTGCCTCTACATATTATTAGGTATTAATAGTTTTGTCATATTCATCTATATTTCAGGGTGCTTGATTGACTTAAGGTTTGATGGTTTCAATGTGTATTTTCAATTTGGAAGATGCATAAAAGTTTTCACCTTTTTCAGACATTCCTGATTTGCTAAGGAATGTGTTTTCTCTATTAGAATTTAATGGAATATCTTAATTAAGTTTTTAATGCTTTGAAAAACCGTTGTTTCTTGTTATAGTTATCTTGAAAGCATTGATTGATTGTGTTCTGTTAATTATACGCTTTCTGTTACTTTGGTCTCCAGCTCTTGGTTGGGCAAATTTCTACTGCAGACACTTTCATAGTTTGCTATTTGTTACATGAAGATCTATTCAGCTCAGACGTTTGATGGAAATCCCAGTACTACAAGCAATTATAAAATCATTGAATAGTTGGGTAATTGATGGGAAAAGTAAAGGATCAGTTCCTTAAGCACCTTACCCAAAAAAAAAAAAAAAGTACTTACTTTTGAATTTTGACTCTTCAAAAAAATACCTCATGCAGTTGAAACAACCCATGTGCTGAAAGCTCTAGTTCCTTTTCCTTTCCCCTTTCTTCCCCAGAATGCTAATGAAACCTTTCATAAACTCAGGATTCCAGACCTTATATCTTAAGAAAACCACCATATGTTACAAGACCAAAAAAAAAAAAAAAAAGAAAAAAAAAAAGGAAACATTGCTAAAACATAAAATGTTTGAGTTTTCCATGTTCTATCATCATTTCTATGTTTGTTCATTTCTGCAGTGTCTGCCAATAGGATAGGCAGACAAAATGCTTTCGTTATTCACACGGGTCAGTCCAAACTGGTGTCTGAGGAAATGACAGAGTTTATACCAGCTCTATCATTTCCAAATAAATACTTCTGGCCATAATTCACATTAATTTAATTTTCTCAGTTTCTATAAGAAAACCTTTGTAAAAATGTGGTAAAGTAAAAAGAAGTTCTGCTTTTAACTCCAGGAATATGAATTTTGAGAATGCCACAGGAGAATAAATTGCATCAGAATAGATTGACTTTTCTTTGGAAATATCCCTACAAAACATCAGGATGGGCCATAACACTGCATGAATGCAAGTAATTGACATCAGTGTGAAAAGGATCTTGTTCAAGAGGTTTTAAATATAATGATCATATTGTCAACCTTTATAATGTAAATTTCATGACAATTTGAGCTTTGCAGCAAATGCCGTCTTGTCAAATCCATTTCTTGAAATATATATTAAAGGAATGTGTTTTTGTGTAGAAGGAGCATTCAAGGAATTAGTGAAATCTTTCTTTCTCTGCTGCTTTTGATTCAAGGCACTAGCCTTTGCTGCTGTTGGAATGGTAACTAAAGAGCATACTGCAGATAATGGGATAAATAACACAAGCTGGTATCATCCTGAAAAAGTCCTCACACTTTGACATTTAACTCAGGAAGGCAAAACACTGACCTCATGACCTCATCCATCAGCAACGGGACAGGTTCACAACTTCCGTTTGCTGAATAGCAAATACTAATCTTACTCTGAATCACAAGCCAGCTGCTGAAATGGAAAGCCATGACTTCTCATTGGCTCCCAAAACTCCTCATATGTTTCATTCACTCCCTGATTTAATTTTTTTTTTCTTTTTCCTGAGGCTGGGTATGAGCACTTTGTTTTCCTAGCTCACTTGTAAAATACTGATAGTCACATTTGTGCCTTGACGTTTCTAGTTTGGCACACCTATTTTATCTTTTCTTCTTATTATAATTTTTCAATAGTTTTGGCACTTGGCTGGTAAACTGTGATTGGTCACATGTAGAATTGTTTCTCTTTTATGAGTGTGGAGTGGGTTTCAGTAACTCTTTTTCTTTTTAATCTTTTTCATTTTTTTTTTTTTTAATATTGGCTGTGTCATGGTTTAAGCCCAGCCAGTAACTCAGAACTGTGCAGCCACTTGCTCACTCTTCCCCTTCTTACCCCCAGCTGCCAGAGGGATCAAAACAATGTAAATCTCATGGGCTGAGATAAGAACAGTCCAGTAACTGAGGTATAACACAAAACCACTACTGCTGCCACCAATAATAATAATGATAAGGGAAATAACAAGGGGAGAATAGAAAACTAAAAGGGGAAAAGGAAAACAATAAACACAAGTGATGCGCAATACAATTCTCACCACCCGCTGACCAATACCCAGCCTGACCCAAGCAGCAACATCCCAGTTTATACACTGGGCATGACATGCTGTGGTATGGAACACCCCTTTGGTCAGTTTGGGTCAGGTGTCCTGTCTCTACTTCCTCCTGGCTTCTCATGCTCCTCCTCACTGGCAGAGCATGAGACTGAAAAAGTTGTTGGTTGGAGTAAGAATTACTTGGAACAACTAAAACATCAGTGTTACCAGCTTTCTTCTCAAACTAAAGTAAAAAACACAGCACTGCACCAGCTACTAAGAAGGAGGAAAATAACTTTTATGTCTGAACCTAAGACAGGCTGTTATTACATCATTGCCTTCACAAAGAGGGTGAGACAGTAACCTGTGCTTTGATTTTCACATATTCTCTTTTGTTCTGCTGACCATGTTGTACACTTGCTTCTCTTGAGATGTGGATGTCCTTAGGAGCATATCAGAGCAAGAATTAGCTCAGAGTTCATGCACCCCACAACATGTTGTGCCTGAATAATGTTAATCCTTAACACATTATTTCTTGTTCTTTAATGAAAATACTTCTACACATAACTGAATATTCAAATTCTCTACTGTTTCAGCTCTTGCCCGTACAGAGATTGAGGTAATAACAACAAATATATTGACTTCCCCTGAGCAACATTAGGCATGTAGTAATGATACTTCGGCTGGGCACATTCTGCCAAGGGGTTAAGTAGTTTGGAATTAAGAGGTGGGCAAATATAAAGTGGAAGAGTAATGTTCAGGTGCCCACAGATTGTAGTCTTTTAAGTGAGTGCTGTAAAGCTAATACTTATTCCGCTGTTATTCACAGTGGGTGGCACATGCTATATTCAGATGTTGGTGTTTCTTCTAATTTGTGCTGTACACTTCAGATACATTCCAGCATTATTTTATGTTGCTGCCTAATAGTCTATGGTTCTTTAGTTTTAGTTCTTGGGATACATTTAAGAGGCTAAGATAAATTTTCATAAGAATACAAATCTATGCCTTTTTTTATAATAACCCAATGCTCAAACACTAATTAACAGAATTAAAGCTTTAACCCTGATTGAGTAAATCACAGAAAACAGACTTGTGAGTGGTTCTATTATTTATGGTGATTTTGCTTGCTTAAGAGTTTTATAGGCTTGTGCAGCTTAAAAGTCACCCCTTTTCCCTTCTCTTATAGGTTTCTTTCTTTCTAAATGTTAATAAGAATAATAACACCTTATACACTCACACTGAGTAACACAGAGCATAAAAGATTAACCAAAAAAAATGGACAAAGCACAGGAGTACTTGACTTAACAGGCCAGTCACAACTTCTTTGCTGCATGTCACCACTATTATGCTTATTCCAGTGAGAAGTCCTTTGGAACAAACTCGTAACTTCCTGCAGAAATTAAGTGTCTAATATATTGATATAAATCAATAGATCAAGTATGATAATAGATGCTTAAGTTACATATTAAACTGCTGTTTAGTGCTGAAGGAGCTGGCAGAGGTGAGTGAGATCATAAAGCTCATGCTGGAAATCATGATTCATGAAAGACAGGTTCTGCTTTACCTTATTCTGTGATAAGGTGACCCACCTGGATGATGAGGGAAAGGCTGTGGACATGGTGTATTTGGATTTAAGTACAGCATTTGATACTGTCTCCCCCAGCATTCTCCTGGAGAAACTGGCTGCTCATTGCCTTGGATAGGAGGATTCTTCACTGTGCTGAAAACTGTCTCGATGGTCAAGCCAAAACGGTGTTAAATCGTTTCATGTCTAATCGGCAACCAGTCACTACTGGTGTCCCTCAGGGCTCAGTGTTAGGGCCAGTGTTGTTTAATATTGTCACTGATGATCTAGATGGGGGGATTGAGTGCACCATCGATCAATTTGCAAGCTGGGCAGGAGTGGGTAGGAAGGCTCTGCAGAAGCATCCAGATAGGCTAGATCAGTGGGCTGTGACCAATGATATAAGGTTCAAGAAGGCAATGTGCCAGGTCCTGCACTTATGTCACAGCAACCCCATGCAACGCTACAGGCTGGGGGAAGAGTGGCTTGTAAGCTGCTCAGTGGAAAAGGACCTGGGGTGCTGACTGACAGCTGACCACGAGTAGCTTGTGCCCAGGCAGCCAAGAAGGCCAATGGCATCCTGTCCTATATCAGCAACAGTGTGTCCAGCAGGGCCAGGGCAGTGATCATCCCCCTGTACTCAGCACTGGTGAGGCTGCACCTTGAATCCTGTGCTCAGGTGTGGGCCCCTCACTGCAAGAGAGACATTGATGTGCTGGAGCAGGTCAACAAAGCTGGTGAAGGCTCTGGAGCACAAGTCTGATGAGGAATGCCTGACAGACATGGGGCTGTTTAGTGAGGAGAAGAGAAGGCTCAAGGATGACCTTATCATTCTTTACAACTACCTGAAAGGAAGTTGTAGTGAGGTGGGGTTGGTCTCTTCTCCCAGGTAACAAGTAGTAGGACAAGTAGTAACGGCTTCAGCATGTGCAAGGGGAGGTTTGGACTGGACATTAGGAGAAATTCACAGAGAGGGTGATCAGGCATTGGAACAGGCTGCTAGGGAATCACTGTTCCTGGAAGTGTTCAAAAACCATGTAGATGAGGCCCCAGTAATGTGGTTTAGTGGTGGTCTTTGTAGTCCTGGGGTAATGGTTGAACTTGATGATCTTAAAGGCCTTTTCCAATCTAGCTGATTCTATGATTCTAAATGTCAATGTCATACCTAACACGTAATTTCCTATTTTGCCAATTCTTTTTAGCCCTTATAGAAAAACAGCTGATTTTTAAACAAACCTCAGTGTTTTAAATGCTCTGCAATAAATCTATTGTTATGGAAGCTAGCTTTCCTGTAACTGACCTTGAAGCCAGTTTCAATTTTAATGTTAGAGTGATGAAAATATGAGCCTAGATGTTTGAGACATGGAATGCACGGTATGAACTTAGAACAAGACACAAGATGTCCTTGTCTTCTGGTGATGATAAAAAGGTAAAATAGTGGTGAGACATAGGCTGACAATTCACCCCAGCTGATACACGAAATATTACCAAAGCACCTGTTATTCCCTGGCTTATTCTCTGTTCACAAGCACAGTGCCTGGTTAGATTGCTAAAAAATGAACAGAATGATAAAAGTGTGAAATCATATGTGAACTTTGAGATGTATTTAGATCCTAAATTTCTTAGACTAGGGAGCAACATATGCCACAGCAAAATGAAGCATCATGGCTATGGAGGAATGGAATTTACTAAGACATGAAAACAGTATTTTGCAGTATTTAGATTAGTTGTGTTTATGAAAGCTGACATTAATGTCCACATGCTGAAAGTACTGCATGTCTTTGTGAGTATTGCTTTGTACCTGCAGTTTGCCCTGGCTGGCTAACTGCATTCATTTTCTTCCGGCATTAGATCCTTATCAATCTTCATTTTAACATGAAAATCTCATTGCCAGTGGCAGCAAAATAATAGCTATGGCATTTGAGAGTATACATTTTACACCTTTATTAGTAAATGTGAGAAGAGAGGAATGAAGGAGTAAATGAAGCCTTCAGAAATCACATATGAAGGAACTGGCATGCAGTATTTACTGACTTAAGTGTAAGTATTGTATTTCTTGCCCATAAACAGAAAAGGCAAACCAATTAAGAAGCCAAAGGTTTTTGCTATGGGTTCAGCCATTTCAGTATTCACTGCCAAGACTTTCTTAGCTAATTTAAAGTCCATTTCACAACATAGATGAATGATATTTTCGTTAATGTTAAGGAACAGGATATTAGAAAAGTTACCCCTAACACTTTGTACAGATGTTTGCCAAGTGTCATCATGTTCATTACAAAATGAGGATCAGTAAGACCAATTTTAGAGAACAAAGCAGTAAATGTGTGAGTTCTTCACAAACTGCTGCAAAGAGCTACCTGTACGTGTTCTTCCTGTGTTGATTTAACAGATTTGAAGAAATTAATGCTGTATCTAATGGTTTCATGTCTTGTCTGGAAACAAATCACAAGTCATTCAGGACTGAGTTCACAATATGATGATACAGTGTAGAAATACCTTCACTAGTTTTGAAATATTTATGCAGACTTCTATTTAAGAGGAAAATGTAATTCCAAATTGGAGAGCTATGATTCCTCTCTTCTGCCTGAATGAAGAGTCTTTTTCTCTCTTTCCCCAAAATGCCATAATATCTATAATTATATGTGTGTGAAGGCCATCATAATAATTGTGACAATCTTGTCAATAGCAGAGCTATTTGAATCTTTTCAAGAAATGAAGTGTTTGAGAAATTTTAAGGTAAGGAGGTAAGCTTTAAGGCACTGATTCTGGGATACCTAAATTTTACCTAAATTCCATTTGACATAATAAAACCAATATTAGTTCATAGTTCTCATCTCTTTCTGCACTAAAGCCTTTTACTTCTAAAATGGGGATAAGTGTGCTTTTTTTTTCTTGTAGCAATATGAGTGTGGACTTTTCATGAGGACTGTAGTGATAGGACAAGGGGTAACGGGTTAAAACTTAAACAGGGGAAGTTTAGATCAGATATAAGGAGGAAGTTCTTTACTGTAAGGGTGGGGAGGCACTGGAATAGGTTGCCCAAGGAAGTTTGGAATGCTCCATCCATTGCAGTGTTCAAGGCCAGGTTGGATGGACTCTTGGGTGACATGGTTTAGTGCAAAGTGTCCCTGCCAATGATAGGGGGTTTGGAACTAGATGATCTTCATCTTTCCCAACACAAATCATTCCATGATTCTATGTAATACAGCTTTTAATTACCACATTGTTGGTTCATGTAGCTAAGTACATTTAAACTTTCACTTCCAGATGGCAACATATACAAAACTGCAAGTGTTTAAAAATTCTCAGAACAAAGATAGGACTAAATTTTTAATGAAAAAGATTATTTTTTTGTGTGAATTCAGATAAAGCTTTATTTTTAATTGACTTGGAAGTAGTGAAAAGGGGTTTATTTATATTTTTTAAGATAATAGTCTCTCATTCATCTCCCAGTAGCTGGACAGCAGCATATTTACACCAAAAGGTATTATAATGTGAAAATAATTTAATTTTTTATTTTGTTTTGTGATACTGTCAAGATCCGAGTGAAGAAAAACCCCAGTGCCGGACCCTGTTTCAGTTTGTGATCCCAAGAGTAAAACCAAGACACAAACAAGGTCAAGTACTGTAATCAGACACTTTTTTAATCACAAATTACAAAAAGACAGTTATTATAAAAAATGGAAATTGTTGTAATAAAGGGGATACCGATAGGACAGATTGGAAAAAGGCAGAAAATGAAGCAAGAATTTGGGGTGCAAACAGAGAGGGAGAGAGTCACCACCATGGATTCAGCAGTGTCCCAAGGATCCACTGTCGTTGTGGTTGGTGGTGGGAATTCTTTGGGGTTCATAGTTGGCATCGAAGCAGAGCATCCCCCAAGAGTCCATCAGAGGTGGGTGTCCTCATGGAGGCATCCTTCTGGAGTCCCCTTGAAGATACCCCATGGAGTGTGTCTCATGGAGTTGCCCTTATGGTGATGTCTTGTGCAGGGTGTCCCTCAGGGACCGCAGTAGTTATTGGTGGAGAGTGTCCTCACAGAGGTGTCCTTCTGGAGTCACCCTCATGACAGCACTCCCTAGTGATGCACCTTGGTGATTACCTTTTCCTACTTTATAATGAGTTGGGGGGAGTACCTCTGCTCTTCATGTCATGTATTCACGTTCCTGGTGGACCAGTTTCCCTGGTCTTGCAGCAAGCTCTTCAGTTGCACATGTGTGTCTGCACACACACAGGTGTCTGCAACAACTCTCAGGATAATGGATAGCAGTCACTCACATCAGTCCTTGATGTAATGAACACTGGAGTCCCAGATCAGCCCCTCACTCCCTTCTCCCAGGCAATGGATGTAAGAGTCTTATCTCATCTTCTCCCACCTATCTCTGAGACAATGGTCGGTGGAGTCCCATTTTAGTTCTTCAGAGACAATGGACAGTGGAATACTTATTTCAGATCAGTCTCTCACAGATACTACTCAGTGTCTGTCCTTGGCAGCCTCCTGCTCTCTAATCCTATGTGCTCACACAAGATGCTATAGAAAGACACATACATGTGGGATAAGAGATGGTGATCAATTCTCTGACCGGAACAGGCACAGTATTTGGTAAGGCCACTGGGAAATTGGCACTCCAGAAGAGAGGATGATTGCCAGATCTGCAGTAGCTACAGGGAAAACTAAGTACACAGTCAGATCCCTGACAACTACCCCAAATAGGGCACTGCAAGGAGGTGACATACTGCTGCAGAAGGTGAGTGGCTCATGGTGAAGAGCCTTGGACAGGCTCTGCCATACCATGCTTCACATCCCTCAGTGGTCAGTCCCAATTGTGGAACTTCATCCCTGAACAATGGGAGGGCAAGACTGGACTATGCATCAGTTGTGACCATAGCATATAGAGCTGAGAGGAACAAAGGGCCTCAGGGGACAAGGAGGACAGATTCAACTATTTTGATGGTGGTTGTCCTTATGAAATTACAAATGTACAGGGCAGGAGATCCCCACAGCTAAAGCCTCATCGGTTTTGTCCTTGATAGCAGAAGAAAATTTCCCTGGACAACAACTTTAAGGCAAAGACTGACAGGAGGTGAGGGTGTACATTTTTAAACAGCTTACTGGTATTTTCACAAGAACCCCCAGGTCAGGTGAGTAATCAAGAAGATGCAGGTGTAGGCAAAGCTTGCATTATAGCAAATGATGAAATAGACCCAGTCTTGTACAAGCCTTTTCCTCATGTGAAAACCAGATACAAAGTTTTGCCTTAAGACACTCTTATTTGAACACTAGAGATACCACTTAGCTATGTGCGCTTCTTCCTGAGAATAAATAGCCAACATTTAGTCTAATTTTGGAAGCTGTCATGGGAGTTTCTAAATTATAACAGCCACACCCTATCATCTATTGATGGTTCTGCCCAGAAAATCTATGGTTTGGTGTCTGAGGTGTTATCACAGCAATTTTAGTTAATTTTAGCCTCTGTAGAGAGAAGCTGAAACTTTAAAGTACAAAACAAGAGCCTGACTATACAAATAAGCTTTATAGAAGAATGAACTGAAGAGACTGATGTTCAAATTCTTTATATATTGCATCCAATAATTGAAAGTTTACACCATTTCTACCAAAAACAGTTTTTTGGTTTTAATTTTTTCTGTTTTACAGTTTAATTGTAAAATACAAAATTTCGTTTTCTTAGTCTTTAGATCCTTTTATAGAAGAGTGAAATTATACCTCATGAAATCTCCATACACATTACACTCTATCCATAAAACCTCCATATGATAAAACCAATAAATAATATGCACCCAGAAATAGCTCTTCACCATCCATTTTTCCAGCGATTTCTCTAGGAGCTGATGAGTAGCGCTTTTGAATATCAAAGCAACCACTAAGGTCCCCAAATAAAGGTTTTGAAGTCTTGTTATTTGGTATGCGATTTTTAAAACATTCCTCAGACTTTTTGCACATTTTAAATTGATATACAATTTAAGATCACTCATATTTATCCATGTTTGAGATTTCATTGCAAAACTCAGAACAATGTTCTTCCTAAAATCAGGACACAAAATACATATTTTGTGAGAAAGAGATGTTTAAAAGCCATTGCATGGGTGAAAGAATACAAATTAAAATGCATCAGTCAAAGCTATAACTGCATGCAGGATAGCCTTAGCTGAAATCATGAAGTTCAGACTGCTTTAAATAATTTAAAAATATCAAACACTGTTTCTTGAATCTGCATTATAAATGGTCTGCAGAAATCAAGTTATGACTTCATGAATGCGTTGATCAAGCTAAGCTGATACTATCTCTGAAATCCCATCTTCCTCCTCACCTCAGCTACTTACTCTCATCCTGAATGTGGGCAGAAAGCTAACTTATTAAAAACAAATCATTATTTTTCAGCTAGTGATCTGGCTCACTACACAGTGAGACAGGAATGAGCAGCCAGGAAAAGAGAGTATCTTGGATTACTTCTTTCAGCAGTAGTGATGATTTATGTTGTTGGTCAGATTATGGCCTTAGCAAATTCTGGGATAGCTGCAGCTCACTCTGAATCGGTGCAGAACTGGTGTTTCATTAAGGATTTGGCTGTTTCTTCTACGCTCCAGTGAAGGAACTCTGAACTCAAATGCTCATCCACTTCTTTCACTGGTAGCAACTGGTCTCCTGTCACATGTTTCACAATTTTGTTTTGTTATAGCAGGGGAAATTGCAGTTCCAAACCCTAGGCAAGTCTCAGGTTTCAAACTTCAGGCATCAAACCTGTGGGTTTTTTATCCATATTAATGAGAATGTGTATTATTTGTCAACCATATTCAACCAAAAAATATCTGCAGGGAGCTTCAAAAGGTACTTACTTCCAGGCAGAGATAAAAACTGTAAAAAACTGTAGGCCCCAAAAATGAATGTTCCAGGAAGTCAAATCTGCAAAGACAAGTATAATACAAACTATTTTGCAACGTTAAATGTAGCTACCCATAAGCTTTCTATAATAGTATAAGAACATCAAAGAAGAAAAAAATATCACCAGTGTTTTTTTTAGAAAGCTTAATGGCAATAATATTTACAAATTAAATTTCTGTTTTACTCAGATTTGTAGTGCTGTTCAACACTCATCCAAGTTTACCTCAGCAGCTGCTGTCTGTTCTCTGCTTTAACACATCTTTACAACATTTGACAGTTGTGTGGAAAGTTTATTTTTATTGCCCTTCCTCCCACCCTGCCATTTATTCTTTTGTATGTGGTGGTGTTCAAGCATACCTTTTTTTTTCATTTACAATATTAAAACAGCTAATTTCAAAAGTTTGTAAAAAATAAAAACCAAAATCTAACCCAGGTTATTTTTTTTTTTCTGTCTTAGAAATTTGGGTAAATATAAAGGTTTTTTTCCCCTATAAATCCATCTTTGTCTGAACAGCAGTGAACTACTTGTGCTGAAGAACAGCTGTAGGAGAGGTCTTGGGCCAGTGCAAAGGTGAGACTGTCTCTTTTCCCAGGAAGTGAGCTGCCAGTGGGGGCCAGGAGAAAAGCAGTCCCTGATCTGTGAGTAAATACTGGGCAGATTTGAGAAAGGCACAATCACAAATTGACTGTTTGATAATAAACTGAAGTTAATAATTCGGCCCCTTCATGTCTGGTGTTCAGATTTTCTTCTGGACTGGCTAAGCTGAGCTCTTGTTTGATTTCCAGACTTTTGTCCTATTGCAACTACTGCAGCTGCAGCTACTTCTATGAGTGAGTTTGCTGAAGCACAGAAATTCACAAGGCCTGAATTAGGTATTTGTAGACAGCTGCTGTTTTCTTTCAGTACTTTAAAATTAATGAGGCACTGTTATTTCATGAAGTTAGATGGGAACTGTCTATATTCTACTCACATAAAATATATCTGAGAATCTAAGTTTATATATTTACTGTGTATTGGTAGAATAGCTTTTTTAATAGTAACGTCAAATAAAAATATCATCGGTGATTTGTTTTAAAATAATCCTGTAAGGAGACCAATCTAGATGATAAGAAAAATTATAATCATCTTTACTTTGAATGTGCTGTGTAGTGTCCCTTTCTCCACAGGAAAGCAAGAATGAAGCCTTGTTCTGCTTCAGTCTGGCCCACATTCTCCACTTGAGTATAGCTGGCTACCACTGCACTCCAGCGGGCTGCTTCATGCTGGTTTAGATGACCCAAGATCAGTTTCTGCTCCCCAGGTGTTAATGGTGGCTCAGGCTTGACCTCAACAGAATCCAGTCAGATACTGCAAAGGCATCAGTAAAATTTGGTAACTACTGGTGAAACCAATCAATGTCCTTGTCAAAGTTTATACATGGTCACTGTGCTCTAAGCATGGATGTCATTTTGAGAAAACTTTAACAGAAAGGCAAGGTTGATATGGAGAATTGTACTGTATTAATCTTTTCTTCCCTTTTCTGTTGGAATAAGTTTTCCAGTGAAGGCATTCCCTTATCGTAAGAAGAAGCCTGAATATATAGAACATATGGTCAGTTGCTGAGGTGAGTATCTTGAGAGGGGACGCTTCCAACACCTGTGGGGGGGAAGCTCAACGTCCGGGAGCCTCAACTCAGAGCAGCAAGAGCCACCGAGGGAGCCTCAAGTCCTTGACAGGACCTGCCCAGGAGCCGGCAGCTCAGCTGACGCGAGCAGCTGACTCACATGGGGCTGAGCCAGGAGGAACGGCACCTGCCCTGACTGGTTAAAAGCCTGCCCCAGGTTAAAAACCTGCTCCTGTGGCCAGGAGCTCGGGTGAGCAGGGCGGGCAAACGTGTGGCGAGGAAGTTTGCGTCGGCAGGCGAGCACGATGGTGAGCTCTCACCCTATGACCAGGGTCCTATTGGGTAGCTCTGCTCTGGCTGCCCCGGCGGTGGCCAGTGTAGGCACCTAGACATAGCCGATGAGAGGGGAGGCTGCAGTGCAGAGCTCGGGGTGTAGAGAGTGCCTGCACTGGTCTGGTGGGGGAGGGTGCACAATGGGCAGGGCTGCACTGGGTGCTCCCTGGTGGAGGTTCTCCTGCAGCTTGGGCTGAGCTGCAGGACGCTGTCAGTAGGCTGAAAGATGTCAGGGAAGGTGAGAGGAAGCAGAACTGCTTGCTCCATGCCCAAACTGTGCAGGGGCCTCAGCCTTTCATTGTAGCTCATGGAGGAAAGAAGGAGGCCATTAACCCGGGAAGCTGGGAAACAGTAACAAAACAAACAAACAAAACCAAACAACCAACCAACAAAAAAAAAAAAAGGAAGAAAAAAAAGACAACCCCCAAAAAAGGAGGAAGAGGACAATTAAAAGCAAGGGGCTTCCTCCTCAATCTGTTGTCTCAACCCAGAACTTCTTTGCTACTCTGCAGGGGGCTGATGAGGAAACACACTCACACCATGAGCAACAGGCTGATGTGCTGCCAGGAAAAAGTGGCGGGTCATAGTGGTACGGGACTCTACTTTGAAAGGAACAGAGGCACCCATCTGTCTGCCTGACCCAGTCTCAAGGGAGGTGTCCTACCAGGGGCATGGATCAGGGATGTTGCAGAGAGGCTGCCTGCTCTAGTAAGTCCTACTGACTCTTACCCATTTCTAGTGATCCATGTGAGTGCTAATGATATAGATAGCAGTAGCCTGGAGAACATGAAGAGGGACTACAGAGCCCTGGGAGAGGTGGTTAGGGGTTCTGGAGCTCAGATTGTCTTTTTGTCAATTCTCCAGAATAAAGGGGAGGATCTTAAGCAGGCTAGGAGGATTGGCCAGGTTAACAAATTGTTAGAATGTTGGTGCCGCAGTCAGGTGGTTGGGTATCTAGAGCATGGGACTTAGTTTAGTAGGCCACGTCTACTGGGAGCTGGTGGAGCTGGTCTGAGAAGGGCAGTTCTGGTAGGAGGCTTGCCAGGCTGGTCAAGAAAGCTTTAAACTAGATGTGTTGGGGGAGGGGGGCATCATTCCATCCCAACACACCCAGTCAGTTGCCAGCACATATAATAAATGCTCAGTGCAATGAACAGATGTTCCAGCAGCTGCAGCCAATGAGCCAGCTCTGTTTGGAGCTTGACTCAGATGCCCCTATGCAAATGCCTGTAGCATGGGGGGCAAACAAGAGGAATTAGAGATATGTGCACGTCTACGGGGGCATGATATAATAGGCATCACAGAAACATGGTGTGATGGCTCCTATGACTGGAGTCTTGGAACAGAAGGTTACAGATACTTTAGGAAAGACAGGCCCAAAGAAGGGGAAGGGAAGTTGCGCTTTATGTTGGGGATAGGCTGGAGAGTATGGAACTCTGTCTGGGGACAGGTGAGCAGTCACTAAAGAGTTTGTGGGTCAGGCTTAAAGTGAGAACAGTAACGGGAGACATTACTGTGGGGATCTGTTACAGACCGCCTGATCAAGGAGAACCTGTGGATAAAGCACTCTATAGACAGATAGGAACAGCCTCACATTCGCAGGCCCTTGATCTCATGGGGGATTTCAACCACCCTGATATCTGTCAGAGGGACAGTATGTCCCAGCAGAAGCAATCCAGGAGGTTCCTCAATTGTGTGGAAGACAACTTCCTTCTGCAAATAACAGAGGAGCCAACAAGGAGAGGTGCCATGCTTGACCTTGTGCTCACCAACAGGGAAGGGCTCGTTGGAAATGTGATGCTCCAGAGCAGCCTTGATTGCAGTGATCGTGAGATGGTTGAATTCAAGATCTTCAGGACAGTGAGAAGAGCGTGCAGCAAGCTCACTGCCCTGGATTTCAAGAGAGCAGAATTTGGCCTCTTCAGGAACCTGCTTAGTAAGGTTCCATGGGATATAGCCCTAGAGGGCAGGGGGGCCAAGACTGTTGGTTGGTATTCAAGGATCACCTGCTACAAGCTCAGGAGTGTTGCGTCCTATCTAGAAGGAAGTGGAGCAGGAGGGCCAGGAGACCTCCTTGGATGGATAAGGAGCTGCTGAGGAAAATTCAAATGAAAAAAGAGTTTTATAGAAAGTAGAAGCAAGGACAGGTGGCCTGGGAAGAATACAGGGATGTTGTCTGGGAAGATGAGACCAGGTTAGGGAAGCTAAGGCCCAGTTAGAATTAAACTTAGCTAGGGATGTGAAAGATAACAGGAAGAACAGGTAGATCGTTTTGTGACATGACATTTTACATTATCACATACAGATCTTAATGCTGTAACCCTCATATGGTATCAGTGCCTTCAGAGATATCATTAAGCTTCATAACTGGATTAAAAATATGACTGTCCTGGGTTCAGCAGTAGCATTCATTTTTTTTCTCCTTCTTAGTAGCTGGTGCAGTGCTGTGTTTTTGACTTTCGGCCTGGGAACAGTGCTGATAACAATGATGTTTTTAGTTACTGCTCAAATATTTAGACTGACCAAGGACTTTGTGAGTCTCATGATCTGCCAGGGAGGAGGGGAAGCTGGGAGGAAGCAGAGACAGGACACTTGACCCAAACTGACCAAAGAAGTATTCCATACCACAGAACGTAATGCCCAGGATGTAACAGAGTTACCCGGAAGGGCTAGGGCACTTTGGGGTTGGACTAAGTATCAGTTGGTGCTCGGTAGGGCTGGGGGGGTGGCGAGTTATCGGTCAGCGGGTGGTGAGCAGTTGTATTCTCTTCCTTTGTTATTTCCTTTATCATTATTATTATTGGTGGTAGCAGTAGTGATTTGTGTTGAACCTTAGTTACTAAACTGTTCTTATCTCAACCCGTGGGAGTTGCATTCTTTTGATTCTCTTCCCCATCCCTCCAGGAGCAGGGGGAGGGCAAGAAGGGGGGGAGTGAGTGGATGAGCTGCACGGCTTGGTTTAAACCATGACAGTTCTTTTTGGTGCCCAAGGTGGGGCACAAAGGGTTGAGATAATGATAGATCTGACTGGATTAATAGCTACTCATCACAGTGCTGATTTATTGGCTCTCAAAGTTGCTTCTCTTCATCTTACAGTTTCAGAATGTTTCACCTTGCTTAGAGCCAGTATTTGCTGTGTTAGTGTTTATCAAGTGTGGGGTTTGGGCTAAGGTTCTTGTCTTATTGTACTTTATGGTAATGATTTGTAATACGGGCGGGTTCCAGCAGCAGGGCGGGATGGACGTGGCAGTGGACTTGTATCTGGCCATCCTGTTGCTCTTCACTGTCCTGGCCCTCGTCCTTGCCTCCGTCTTCGTGAGGCTGCGGGAAGCCAAGGGGGAGTGGCCGCAGGAGCCAGTGGCAGCTGAAGTGGCCTGGGAGAGCAGCCCTGGGGACCAAGTGGCAGCGGAAGTGGGGCTGAAGGCTGGCAGGGAGTGGCTGCCAGTGGAGGACGTTGGGGCGGTCGAGGAGGGGAAGGAGGTGGCTGCCGAACAGCAGGAGGAGGTGACGGAGGAGCTGAGCCCCATGGCCAAGCCCAGCCCAGCAGCAGCCGAGAGCATAAACCGTCAGCTGCCCACTGAGCTCCACGAGTCCAAGCCCCAGGAGGATGCAGGATACCATGCAGCATTTCCCAGCAAGGCAGAGGAGGAAGATCTGCACTCAGAAAAAGAGAAGCTGGTGGTGGGAGAGCTGGCAAGCACAGGAGATACACAAGCCCCAGTGACAAGTACAGCAGCATCATTTGAGAGTTCTGAAGGTTTTGAATGGCCTTTGGGTACCCTTGGGACATGCCTGCTGATTGTGATGGGGATCAGCATGTTGGCACACATACAGAGTGTGTTCTACCCACGACCATTTTGTCTGATCTCAAAAGTTAAGCAGAGTCGGGTTTGGGTCTTGTCTGGGGTTAGACCAAGAGGTTTCCCCCAAGGCTGGACAGTCATGAGTGGCAGGGTGTGTGGGACAGTATGAGCGAGTATCTTGTCCACTGGGCCACTCCAGTGCTCTGGAAGTGTCAGAAATGGAAGGCAGCTGTGTGGAGTCCCCAACATAAAGATGCAGAAACTGCTGAAGGGGACGATGAATAATTTTGTGCCAGGTGGGCCCATGGCACTTCAGGCCATCAGGACAGAGATGCAACATAGAGATGGACTCATGATTGAGGGGTGGACTTAGCAATGGACACTATTGCCCAGGTTATTCACAAGTGTTAACACTGCACACAGCCTCTCCTGTTCTGAAAGACTGTTACAAGAGTTGGAGCCTGACATTATGGACCAGATGGACTCAGCAGCTTTATAGGGACTGGTCCATGCACTAAGATAAGAGTGCACTGAGATAAAAGTGGTGGTATATTGAAAATGTGGGATCTGAACATGACGTGAATGGTATGGAATAAGGGTCCTCTGGGAGCAGGGGGAGGGCAAGAAGGGGGGGGACTGAGTGAACGAGCTGTGTGGCTGGGTTTAAACCACGACAATGACATAAGAACATTATACTTCATGCACCTTTGCCACTGAAAATATTTAGGTTTTCAAACATCAGTAGCTGAGGAACCATCATGTAGAATAAGTCTAGATCAAGAGTTCACAGCTTCAAAGAGCAGATATGTAGGAATAGGTTATATTAGGTCATGGGTATGAAAAAATGTGGTCTCAGGCACTATCAAATTTATCTGTGTTTTAGAGAGCAAACTCAAGTCTTTATGAAAGACTTTTCTTCAGATTTTTGCAACTGCACATGCAAGTCTGTTCTCTTTAAACAGCTTCCTGCAAGCTATCAATCTGACATAAAAAAAAAAGTCAAAAGTGAGAGAGAGTAGCTCTTTTTACTTTTTTTATTTTCACTTCACCTCCAACAACACAAGTGATGGATAATACAATTGCTCACCATAGAATCATAGAATAGTTAGGGTTGGAAAGGACCTTAAGATCATCAAGCTCCAACCCCCCTGCCATGGGCAGGGACACCTCACTCTAACTTACTGATACCCAGCCCGACCGGAGCAGTGATCTGGGCCTTCTGGGTAACTCCCCCTTGTTTAAATACTGAGAATGAGGTGCTGTGGTATGGAATACCCCTTTGGCTAGTTTGGGTGAGGTGTCCTATCTCTGCTTCCTCCTAGCTTCCTGTGACCCTCCTCAGTCAGCAGAGCACTGAAAAAGTCCTTGATTGGAGTAAACATTATTTAGCAACAAGTGAAATCATTAGTGTGTTATCAGCACCATTCTCAGACTAAAGTTGAAAACACAGCACTGCACCAGCTACTAAGAAGGAGAAAAATTACTGCTATAGCTGAACTCAGGACAACATCTTTTGATTTAACAGAATTCTCTGTTTGCTTTTGATCATTGACATTTAAGTAGTGTTTGTATTGGCTCAAGTACCCCCAACATGATTTTGCTGAACTGGACTGACTAGTAGAAACCCAGCAAATTTCAAAGGATGAGAAGAGAACTCAAGCCTTGGCACAGGTCTACACTGTGGGCAGAAGCCCATGTCAGCACTTTCCCCACTGTAACTGTATTTCATTCATAAATTTACCGAGTTCAGAATATGTTAACACGATCATCACCAGTCATCTATTTCAGAAACATGCTATCTTGACTTTACAACCTAACAACAGTTTACCAGCCATCCCAATTTTTCGCATTTGAATTTGCACCAGTACAAATTATCCCCAAGACGCAGGATCCAACCTTAATGAAAATGAGAACAGTGAAATACAGACACTTGCAGAAGCCTCTTAGACAAGAAAGAAGGTAAAAATTTAATATGCTTGTTACTATGTACACAAAAAATATTTGGGTCGATTTTCAGCGATTTGCTTTAATTATCTTCCTTTTTACTGAGTATATAGACAGCATCCACTGCCCATTTCATTTTTTCCTGCAGTATGAAATCTCTTCAATTCCCCAGAATTCTCTTTGTCTTTGGAAAATATTATAATCCAGACCTGTGAATTTTCTTTCCTTCCAACCCTCAAACATCACAGACCAGCCCAAGTGGTCAGCTTTAAGTAAATTATGTTCACATGCACGGTTTTGAATTTGTGCCCAAGGCCAGGAAGGAATCAATGGATGAGAAGCTAGGCCTACCCAGGAACCTCTATAAGCCTATGCATTGATAAAAACTAATATATACAGAGGTATAAGGAACTTAAGAAGACTGGAGTGCTACATTTTGCTTTAGTTTGCCACAAGTAATCAAATTCAAAACATCACACTTATTCAGATTTAAGCTTCATTAGCGAATATAGATTTTTTTTAAGCTGTGATTTTTTTTCCTCCTAATAATTCTTCTACCTGTACCACAAAGGTTTCCAGTGCTCCTTAACACAACAGATTTACCTTTCTAAGTTTTCCTACATCAGTAGGAATCATAGAATCATAGAATAGTTAGGGTCCTGGCCATTGTTTAAACATTACTGTTTTAAAAATTCAGCACTAAAATCATGCAACACCAGTATGAATTTTCTTCATTGTCAATATAATTGTTTAGGGTTTTTTGAACTCAGGAGGCAAAAAGCAAGTTTAATCCCTTCCTTCTCAAGAATGGTTTGAGGCCCAGTTGAAGTTAGTTATGACTGTACAATCTATTTTGGTTTTAGTACACATGTGGCAGCTGACCTGAAAGGTGGACAGTCATGAACGTATATTTTTCTGAAGAGCTGAGTGTGCGTTGGAAGGAGGTGCTCTTTCTGCCTTTTTTTTTTTTTTTTTTTTTTTGTAATATCAGCACAGGGTTATGTAGTAATTTTTCTTCAGAGTAAAACTTTAAATATAGAAGTTTCCATAAATATACCAGATATTTAGTAAAATTTATAGCTCAGTTTTGTTAAATTAGCCAGAGGAGGGTTCTACTTCTGGACTGCCTGAAGAAGGTATTGATTCTTACCTTTATCAAAGATGATTTTTAAATCCACTGTTGGACAGGTTAGCAAATGTTAAAAAAATGTCACTGCACTTGCTAAACAACACTTGTGAGTTCTCCAGCTGTACTTGCATGTAAGCACAGCAGCACAGTCCCAGAACAGAATCTGACAGGCATTCGAAGCAGGGCTACAAAAATACTTTCCCTTCTGTTCTCTTCTTCCTGCTTCCTCAGCACTTCACATTCATTTCCATATTGTTCCCCACACTGCTGCTCACTGACATTAGGACTGTAAGCAAGGCTTGAAATACGTTCCTCAGTGTCTTTTAGGCTGACTTTGGATACAGTGCAGAACAGAGCCAGAAAGAAGGGAAGAGGGCAGTTGGCTAGTGGGAGTGCAGAAGTTCATGAACATCAACCTAGGAGAGTAGAGCCTAGGTATTCACCAAGGTATGATAGCCACAATTAACATCCTGGCACTGTCATATCTCCTATCTTCAAACCTTTAATCTGTATAATAGATCATATTACTCCTTTGGCACATGTTTTGCTAAAGCAAATCAATTCATCTTCATAAACCATCTACATAATAGAGCTTCACAGAAAATTATGAGGATCTAATAACTAACAAGCTGAACTGCTCAGTAAAAGAAAATTTTCTTAGACTCTGGGAGAGGGAAATCCTTAGCAAGAACGCTGGAACCTAAGGTGCAGGGAGTTTTATTCAAGATTTATTCAGAGTTGGATTTCTGGGCTGGACCACTGAAGTTGAAGCTAGGCAAAATATGTTATTATTCCAAGCCATTTCCAGTATTACATATAAATTCTACAGAAACTCACATTACCGAATGATAGAAAGTTACCTGTGCCATTGTCGTGCTTTAAGCCCATTCAGGTCATATTCAGATCACACAGTTTTCAATATACCATCACTCTTGTCTCATATATATATATATATACACACACACATCCACACACACACAAAGAGAGAGAGAGAGATCATTCCTTAGTCTATGGACCAATCCCTATAAAGTTGCTGAATTCATCCAGTCCATGACATCAGGCTCCATGCCTTGTAACAGTCTTTCAGAGAAAGAGAGACGGTGTGTAGTGTTGGATTGTTGCCTGCTGACGAAACCTCTGAAATTGTCTGGTCACTGCTGACCTCATCTGGTTTCATCAAAGTTCATTCTTTGTTGGGGTGATGATCAGAGGAAAGTCAGAGTCAGTCAAAGGTGACCTGAGGACAGTTCTGCTGCTGCTGGAGGCTTTTACCATGACTTTATTCTCTACTGATGATCATGACAACACAGATCTTTTCAAAACCCATAGTGACAGAGATGGGCATCTATATGATGGGCTATAAAAGTGTCATATAGCAGGCAACAGCATGTAAAAGAGTTCATTGGCTGTTTTCCCCCCCAAAAATTAATTCCTACGTGATGCGTCCACCCATAGGTGAGGCTTCTCTCATGGCCAGAAGAGGGTCCTGCTTTTATACCCTTATCAAAACACCTGGTTTTATGCGAGATCTCTAATTGTTTACTCGTGGGCCTGTGCAGATTCTTAGGACCTCATCATTGTCCACTCTGAGAGCATTGGCCAGGCACCCCATTGCAGCCAAGTATGAAGGTCATGCAACAACTGCACACCTATGCTTTCCTGCATCTTTCTGACAGTCACGATGAACATAAATATATATACTCTGCTGAATACACTGGCAAACAACATCCTTTGTTATGGTTCTCAGTCATGAGAGGGAATCAACTCTCAGCTAGGTTCCCATCCATTACATTTGGTCCTTTGATTCCAAATCATGATGGTGACACACAAGACACAATGTCTCATGATTGGTACTATAATTAGCAATTCCATATTGTTAACAAAATAAGTGTAATAACTATTATGCACATTGAGGGATGTTATAGTTATATCCGCAAATACTGCAACTCAGGTTATATACATTTTCAGTACTATCAGCACAGTGAACAATAGAACCAGATACAACATGAGAACCAAATACATTTGATAGCAACAACATTAGTATTAGCTATAGTTACTACATCTTAATCACTTTGATGTTGTACAGACAACTATCAGCAGCGTTTTTCTGACAAACTGGCTGTTCAGCTCTGTACTCCTGAGGAAAAAGCTTAACTTGCTATGACAGAAAGGTTCATTCACATTACAGATACAATTCCCTTCTCTAAGATCTGGTGCCACTCTTTCATCTCTGTTGAGGCAGGAGTCACGGACAACGCAGAGATGATCAATGTGATCAACAATTGCCAATTTATTACAAAGCTTTAACTCCTTACATACCATTTCTTACAGGCACTTACAGTGATTTGGCATATTATGATTGGATACATGTCTTGAAGACCCTTAGCAACTAACACACAATTGTTTAAGCACAGGTGTGAGAACTTGACCTCGAAAGCTTGCCAACAGTCCACAGTTCTCATTAACTCGGTGAATTACAGCTTCTTCTTATCTTACTTGCTTAAGCTTCCTCGGGCCTCTCATGGACTTGCTGTATCTTTCAGGATTATTCAGAGTTTATGTACCAATTATCCATTCTCCCGTGAGAACACTGTCTCCACATCTCCCCCTTTTTGTTTTATATATGTTTTGGATGACCCTACTTGAGCAGGGGATTTGGGCTAGATCATATTTTCAACATATGCCAACTACAGGCTGATGAGCCTGCCCCCTTTTCTCCTGCATGGCTCTCTGATAACAGGGGAGGCCATCCCTCACATCAAGGTCTGGCATGGCATGTGTCCCCACTGCTCTATGCCTGCTGGGTTGCAGTCAGCAGCAGAGCAAAAGGTTCTTCTTGGTGGCAAACACAGAGACCAACCCAGTCTTGCCCTTGATTGTGGTAGCAGGCATTTGGTCAGCCTCAGTCCTTGCACCTTGTTTTCAATGCAGAGTTTCACCTGCTTCGTCCAATAACAAGTCATTATTTTGGCAAGGCGCACACAGATTTACATTATCAGAGTAACTATTACAGGGTGTAGCAGCATGTTGAAAATGCTGATGGCAACGAGGGACTAGCCGGAGAAATTTCTTACCAGTGGAGTTCTCCCACCCTCTTAATTTGTTCCATTACCTGCTTTATAACACTACCATTGTATTAGAATCTTTCTAGCTTTTGCCTTAGCATTTTCTAGCAACTGCTGCAAATTTGCATATTCTAACATCTCTTTTACAAGTGACAAATCTATACAATAAAAGGTGTAGTTTCTTATTAGCAACTGGATAGTAAATAGAGGTGGTTTTCTACACAGAATCAAAGCCTCTAACAATAGCTACTTTACAAGCACACATATTCAAGCTGTTACTTTTCAGTTGCCCCCAAGTGATGTTTAGCAATCATTGGTTTTTCTCTTCCTCTATCTCATTCTGCTTGGGGTATTCAAATGTTCAGCTCCTGTAGCTGAAGCATCAGGTTCCTCCAGTAGTCTGTCCAGCTCATGGCAAGGCTTGACAAACTTAGCAGGCAGTCACCATGGACCTGTAGGCAGGAGGACACAAATATACTCCCTCCTCCAGGTTATCAGTTCTTGAGAAGTAGACAGGTTAAACGAGGACTTTGCCGCATTATTGCCTTTTTTTTTCTTTTTTTTTTTCCACTCCTCTGGCGACCATCCTGGCCCTTCCGCCAGTGGAGCACCGGGAGCTGAATTGGAGGGAAGGTTTGTTTTTGTTTTGTGGGAGGTTTTTTTTTTTTTGTTTTTTTGCTCTGAAGTCGCTCACCCTGCTTTGCACGGCTACAAATGCCGGCCTGCTTGGCAGCAGCTACAGCTGCCTGCCTGCTTCAGCAGCAATCATAAATACCTGCCGGCAACCGCACTTTTGCATTAACCCTTTCTTGCCCGAAATGTTAAACTGTTACACATTAAAAAATTTTGCATAAACCCAACAACAAAAAAATGCGTAGAACACCGTCTGCCCTCAACACACACACACATATGGGATCACGCAAGCACATCCCAAACAACTACAATATTTGAAGCACAAAATCCAGACAATCATTACTCTCACTACAGTCCCACGTACAGAAGGTGGCACAAGGACCCTGTGGAGACTAACAGGAAATCAGCTCCGAGAAACATCATCGCTGTGCGAGGTGGCAGGCTCAACCTTAGTGGGCGTCCCCGTAGAGGCTCTGCCTCCCCCCCATGGCATGAGGTTTGGGCTATTATTCTGACCAAAATGAACACTCATTCCGACACAGGTGGCCAGTCTATGTTGGAAGAAGTGGCCAGCAGTATTTATAAAGGTCTCCAAAGGTTGATAGAAACCTGGACATACTTTACCAACTTCTAGTGCAAGAGTATCACAGAGAGACTGTATTAAATGAATTGTATATGGGGTCAGAAGTCTGCAGTCCATCACAGTCCACCCGATACCCCTGATAAGAGCGTACAAAAGACCTTCGCACCACCAAAAAAACATACAATATGTCTGTATCCCGTGCTGGTCTCGCTTCAATGGAGGTTGGGGGTGGGTTGGGGGGGTTCTTTTTGAACGACGTTCAACTGTCTTGTGGCCAAATTTGTCACATATAATACATTTGTCTGCAAAACCCGTAACACCACACTGAGGGGGGCGGGTTGCTGAACTGATTTTCTTTACAGTACATTGCTTTTTTAAAATGTCCCATCCGTCCACTATTATAACATCTCATACCTTTAGCAGTCCCACGATCACCCTGACCTTTTTGTAGAAGGGGTTTAACAGCAGCAGCGAAGGCAGTAGCCATGTATCCAGCCTTTTCCTCTGCTGTGCCCACTTTAAACCATATCTGAAGGTTAAGCAACAATTGAGCTATCATACGGATATCATATGGTGCTAAGATATATGGAGAAAAAATATGTGCGATAATTGCCTGAGTATGTCATGATTTTAACCCGTAGGATGTTACCGGTTGATGTGCATCCTTTACTACCTTTAAATCCAATGCCTCCCACTCCTTTCCCCCCTGTGGAGTGTTAAACACCGGGAATGCCGAGGGACCCATAGCCGACAATTCCCCCATAACAATTGCATCTTTGATCATCTCACGACAACGTTTAGCAGGGTTATTACCATAATCCCCTACCCCTCCTCCCACTCCCCTTTCTTTATTAGTGGATTGTAGGGGGGTGGGGCAGAGGGTTTGGAGGTTTCTTTTATCTCCAATGCTTCTAATTTCTTCAGCAAATGTCGTAGTTGACCATCACTGAGCCATGTTCACATCTGCCAATGAGCCGAACTGTCTGAACCGTCTGAGTCTGAGTCGGGATCAGGAAGGGGGGTGGCACAAGTCTGGTTCTGCCGGAGACTGTGGGTCTGGTTTCAATTCCGATTCAGGGTCGCCTTCCTTTGGGTCGGAGGTAACAGCGTTTGCACTCTCTGCCTGTGCTTTCGGGCTTAAGCTCCGTTTCACTTTATCTGTCCCCTTATGCCGGGGATGCTTCTGAGATGCCATGCCATGCACAACGAGGGGGGCAAACACCATAGACGTAGCACTCTTCTCTACCTCTGACTGACTTTGCGAAAGAGCAGCGGCCAGGAAAACAGATGCCAGTCTCAATTACCAGTCTCCATAGCACAGAATGCTCCTGCGCTTCCTTTGTCCCTTTACTGACCTCATCCCACAATGCCTGGCCTATATGGTCCCATTCAGGAACCTCAAAGGTAGCTTGCGCTGTGGGGATTGTGAGAAACTATAGACTAGGGTATTGTTTATTAAGATTTATGTTAAGCCCAATGTAAAGGTTAGGCAACAAAAGATATGAAATCGCTTATGCAAACAGCCATCAGACACAGCTTACGCAAGATAAGATAACCACAATCGCTTACACAACTAAACCAGATGCCGATTGTGCAAATTGAAGATAACTGCAAGATGCTCCAGGAAATGGAAGAAAGTAAGATAACAACTCCATATAAAGACATATGAGTAAAAGGTCAACTATGTGAAGCATGCTCAGAGTACCTCCACTACTTCATGAACACGGAAGTAAAGATGTATAAAAAGGGGCTGTTTGAACTGCTCTTCACGGCAGTTGGCGGAGCGCAGACTCCCCTGTCGTCCAGCGCTGTTTTTGCTCATATTCTACTTGCTATAATTAATAAAATTTTAATTGGATTATGATCTGTTGTGGTCTCAATTTATAACAATTTCTGGTGCCGTGACTTGGATAAGGAACGGTGGGCTTTGGTCCTCCGGGGAGGCGCCCCGCGACATTTCGCAGCCCCGCTACCAACAGCTTACCCCAACTTTACCGACAAACCTAAATTCTAGAATAATGAGCAAAGGAAAAACCGGCAAAATCCCATGAAAAATCTGTGCACGGGAGTCCGGACGAAGATGCAGGACGCGTAAGTATATTGCGAAGTTGTTCGCGGGTTTGCCGTTCGGGCGGGATTGGGTTTCCTGGAATATAACGAGTGAGAGGTTCTATATACTGAACCAAGCGAGTGTGGACTCTTAAGTACTGCGTCTCCCATCTCCCGCGAGGGACTGGGCCAGGAACAAGGGGAGCGAGAGAGTGTATGTTTGTGGATATTCCAGAAGATGGGGGCGAAGGGCAGCAAGCCTTCGACTCCCATGGGAAGGGTACCCACTGTACCTAAGAATATATCTTAGACAATTGGAGATATTTCCCTGGAACCCTAGGGAAAGATAAGCAGAAAATGATAGAATATTGTACTAAGATATGGGGAGGGAAGAAGATTTCTAAAAATGTCTTTTGGCCAGTCTATGGGTCAGAAGAAGATTGGGTAAGACAGCAATTAAACCTCTGGGTTAATAATAAAAAACTCCTTAACCCGGAGGAGAGTCAATATGCGGAAGTGTGGCTAGAAAGACCGGGAGCTAGACTTTATCCGCTGAATGAAATAAAAACTAAACAAAAGAAAAAGAAGGAAGAGTTAGACGAAACCCTTCTAACCCCCCCTCCTTACATTCCTCCTCCTGTTCCCGCAGCCCCTCCAGAGGTCCCCAGAGCGCCCACTCCCCCACCAGAATCGGAACAAGGGTCTCCCCCTCCTCCTAGACGCGTAACTAGAAGTCAAAAAGGGGCAGCTCAGATGTACCCCCTAAGGGAAATACCCATGGGGGGACCTCAACCTGTGATCGGATATATTTCCGTACCCTTAAACTCGGCTGACCTACGAGATTTTAAAAGAACCGAGATGGGAAACTTAATTGAGGACCCACTCGGAGTGGCAGGAAGACTAGATCAATTTTTGGGACCAAGCCTTTATACTTGGGATGAGATGCAATCTATCCTTGGTCAATTATTTACTACCGAGGAAAGAGATATGATTAGACGAGCAGGAATGAGACTGTGGGATGCTCAACATGCCCAGGGACCTCAAGCAGATATTAAATGGCCACTCCAAAGACCTAATTGGGATAATCAGGATCCGGTGCATAGAACTCATATGCAGGACCTGAGAACTATAGTAATTCAGGGAATTAGAGAAGCAGTACCCCGTGGCCAGAATATCAATAAAGCATTTAATGGAATTCAAAAGAAAGATGAAAGCCCTACTGAGTGGCTGGAACGACTGAGGAAAGCCCTTGTACTCTGGGGTAAATCCAGAATATTTAAGCATTCTGTTGAAGCCTATGAAAAAAAAAAACAAAAACAAAACAAACAAACAAACAAAAAAAAAAAAACCTGGAACTTAATTATGTAATATATACACTATATTGTATATAAATAATTTGGCCTATGAATAGGAAATAGTTTTTCTAAATTAAATGTTTTGATGAAGATAAATAATTTCATTTTTTTATGATTAAATTTTTATCTGGGTAATCTAGCATTTTTATTCCAATTGATATCTACTCTTAAAAAAGTAAAATGTAATAATTGCTTTTAGTATGGCTTGTGTGTTGTATGGATGCTGGATTCCAAACGGGCGAAGATACTCCCTCATCTCCAATTTTACTCATTCAGATATGGTTTGAAAATTAATAACCTTACTTTTGCTTTTTGATAATTTAATACAAAGTTGATAATTTGTATTAAAAAAAAATTAATTAAAGTTTTATTTACATTTTAATTTCTGTATTTTATCTTGAAAGACTGTAGTCTGTGATAATAAGATTATTTATTTTTTTTTTTACTCTGGGAATGGTCAAGTCTTTCTACTCTAATAATTGGAGGGAAATCTTTGATTGCTTTTAATGGTTTTTGAAGGTAAGCATTTTGTAAGAAATTTTGTTATGCTGAAGTGCCTGTGTTTGCATGTACAAGTGTTTAATATTTGATTTTATCTCAAGAAATATGAATAGCAGCTTTTTCATTGGGTTTGTGAAAGCAGGAGTTTGCAGTTGGCCTTTCCGTCTGACTCCACTGCCAGATACAGTCCTTTTAAGGCAGTAAATTTCTAAGTCTGACACTTAGTAGTATCACTGCTGTGAGATATAGTGATTTAGTGTCAGTGAAAGAGAATTAGTCAGATCTTGAATATTGTCACACATATTCCTGATCAGTAATATTTACTGAAAAATACTTAATCTGGGATTATTTTAAAACATTTCACTAGAAAGGTATTATTCCAAATATTTTTGTTACAGAAAATTAAAAATATGAACCATAATAAAATCATTTGTATTTTGCCCTAATAATTATGTATACATTTTATGCTTGAAATCTGTTTATATCTCATTTTCTTTCTTGATTTACTGCTACTTGAACACATTATACCTCGATATGGAGTACCTGAAGTAATCGACTCGGACAGAGGAACACACTTTGTGTCAAAAATTGTTAGAGATCTAACAGAAAGCTTGGGTATTAAGTGGGAATACCATACACCATGGCATCCGCAAAGTTCGGGAAAAGTTGAAAGGATGAATGGAGAAATTAAAACTATTTTGACTAAATTAATGATAGAAACCAAATTATCATGGATTAAGTGCCTACCCATGGCACTATTAATTCTCAGAACCAGACCCCGAGCAGATGTAGGAATATCAGCGTTTGAAATGGTGTATGGAATGTCTTATAGAATTGAAAGTCCACAAACAAATGTTTTAATTCGAGACCGTGTGATTAACGAATATGTTTCACAATTAGCAGAACATCGTAACAAGCTTTGGGAACATGGACTGATTGTGCAACGACCCCTGTTGGACTTAAAAATTCACAATGTTAAACCTGAGGATTGGATATTGATTAAAGTGTGGAAGGAAGAAACCCTAAAACCCAATTGGGAGGGACCTTATCTTGTTTTGCTTACAACAGAAACAGCTGTCCGAACTGCTGAGCGTGGATGGACTCATGCCAGTCGCATTAAAGGCCCAGTGACGAGATCCCACTGGAAAGTAATCAGTACTCCAGGTGACACCAAGATAACCCTGAAAAGATAACGTAATGATAAAGACTTTATTTGATTATTTTGCCGCATTACCTTTTGGTATAAAGTGTGTATTGCTGTTTATATTTGCTATAATTATTTCTCTTTTTTCTATTATATATGGAAGCGTACAAAGTGTGTTGAAGGAAATTGCTAAACTTATGCAACCACACAATAGTGAATATAGAAGATATACTGATGTAAATAATATATGTACTCTAGATATACGAATTAAGTGTAATAATTTGAACTGCAATTGTTATCCATTTGCTTGTTTTAGGTGTAAGGTATGCCAGGATAAATGGTGGACACACTGTGAATATGGATACCCTCCAATAGGAGTTTGCACACAGTGTTGGAAAATCCAAAGAACTCTCACTGAGTGGAAATTAAAACAATTAGAGTCTAAACAAGAAATTATTCGGGAATCCCATGAGTGGTGGGAGATTTTTGCCAAAGGAATAAACCCTCAATATTATTGTTACCACTCCAACGAACCAGTCCCCTGTGTAGCTGAAATTTTGGTTATAAAGTGTAGAAGGGAAGTACTAACCGTGTCTTGCTTTGCCCCATTAGTTAAAGCTGCAAAGTGGGAAGCCTATGTAAACAGGCAGAAAGCCCGAAACAACTGTTCTCCTGAAGAATTCCCTTGCTGCCGAGAAGATGGTACACCCCGTGGCTCGAAGCAACCGAGTCGACAAGCGAGGCAGAGGAGGAACAAATTGTGGAGAAAAGAACCAGAACAATGGGACACAAAAGCAGCAATGGCCAAACTTCCCCAGGACTGGTAAAAATATACTTAAATTGGCAAAATTAACAGACACCCTTTTTCCTGGTATACCGTTAGTTTTGTTATTGATAATAACCCAAGCAAATGGAAACCCTCATGAACCTATGGTATGGAAGATATATAACTTACAGGAAACACATGCCATTCAAAATATTACAACTCCGGAAAAGGTTAGATCAATGTAAGAAAGATCGTGAGGCGGGCAGGTCATGGTATGAAAACTGGTTTAATGTTTCACCTTGGCTAACCACTTTGTTGTCTGCTTTAGCAGGACCGCTTATAATGTTGATTCTGGGACTTATATTTGGGCCTTGTATATTGCGCTATATTTTACACTTTATTAGAGAACGGTTTGACATAGCTAAACTGCTTATTTTAACTACGAGGTCTGGGGCAAAATATAAGAGTGTATCTATTAATGAGGATGAAGATTATTGTGAATGCGTTATGCCACGTGAAAGCTATGCCTATTGTAATGGTGAGGTATTACCTTGTGAGTGTTATGGTAAATGTTGGGATTGTGGAAAAAGGTTTGCTTGCAGTGCCGAGAATGAAAGCAGCGTCTAATAAACAATAATAGGATAAAAAGAAAAAGGGGGGATTGTGAGAAACTATAGACTAGGGTATTGTTTATTAAGATTTATGTTAAGCCCAATGTAAAGGTTAGGCAACAAAAGATATGAAATCGCTTATGCAAACAGCCACCAGACACAGCTTGCGCAAGATAAGATAACCGCAATCGCTTACACAACTAAACCAGATACCGATTGTGCAAACTAAAGATAACTGCAAGATGTTCCAGGAACTGGCAGAAGTAAGATAAACAACTCCATATAAGGACATATGAGTAAAAGGTCAACTATGTGAAGCATGCGCAGAGTACCTCCACTACTTCATGAACACGGAAGTAAAGATGTATAAAAAGGTTCTGTTTGAACTGCTCAGCACGGCAGTTCGCGGAGCCAGACTCCCCTGTCGTCCAGCGCTGGTTTTGCTCATATAGCAAGTATGCTATAATTAATAAAATTTTAATTGGATTATGATCCGTTGTGGTCTCAATTTATAACAGGATAAAGCCACAATCATGGGACCACTTTAACAGCCTTTGTAAGGCAGCACTATCATATTGCAGTCCTCTCTTAGAGAGAATATGTTGGAGGAGCTCCATCACTGCCTGTTCCTCTTCGGAAGGCGAGTGCCCCATCTCCTCCCTGGCCGCTCACCTGATCAGGGCGAGGTCCCACAGTTTGCAGATGTCTGACTTCACAGCGCCGAGGCAGCGCTAAATTTCAGCCGGGTCTCCACCCCCTCTTCTTTGATTGGACTTTCAAACTTGCATGCCGCGAGTTACCAATCTGAAGGTCTCTGTTTGGGCGCCATTTGTCGACGCAGGAGTCACAGACAACACAGAGACGATCAATGTGATCAGCGAATGCCAATTTATTACAAAGCTTTAACTCCTTATATACCATTTCTTACTGGCACTTACAGTGATTTGGCATATTATAATTGGATACATGTCTTGAAGACCCTTAGCAACTAACACATAAATGGTTAAGCTTGCCAACAGTCCACAGTTCTCGTAACTCAGTGAATTTCAGCTTCTTCTTATCTTGCTTGCTTAAGCTTCCTCGGGCCTCTCACAGCCTTGCTTTATCTTTCAGGATCATTCAGAGTTTATGTACCAATTATCCATTCTCCCATGAGAACACTGTCTCCACACATCTCCAGCGCAGAAGCAGGATCTCGGTCCTTTTCATATATCTTCCTACGGTGATGGCATTGCCCAAAGGGCCATAAGACATATCAGGACAGCTAGGATCTGTAGTTTCTGTAAAATACAAAACTAAACCTAATATTCTTCTCCCAAATAACATTTATTTGCAGGTACATATTCTGGTTTTTCTTGTCTGGATTTAATCACTAATACCACATTGTGTTTTCAAGTGGCAATAATTTCAGCCAGCTCAGATGGGCCGCTGGGTGTTTGAATCCAAATTTTAGCTCCACTAATCAATTGGTCAGCGGTTCCAAATCCACAGATCCCTTGAGCCGTAGTTATCTGTGGGCCTTGCCCCCTTCTCACCCACATTTTTGACTATGGCTAAATCGACGTATTTACAGCATCATTTGAGAGTTCTGAAGGTTTTGAATGGCCTTTGGGTACCCTTGAGACCTGCCTGCTGATTGTGATGGGGATCACCATGTTGGCACAGATACAGAGTGTGTTTTACCCATGGCCATTTTGTCTGACCTCGAAATTCAAGTAGAGTCGGGTTTGGGTCTTGGTTAGACGACGATATAGGAGGACCAAGAGATTTTCCCCAAGGCTGGATAGTCATGAGAGGCAGGGTGTATGGGATTGTATGGGCAAGTATCTAGGCCAGTGGGCCCCTCCAGTGCTTTGGAACATCACCACTGGACAAGTGCAAAATCCAGAAAAATTAGTAAAACACTTAAATCAGGTGTTTTGTCATCCTGGTCATACCCGTCCTGGGTTCAGCAGTAGCAGTAATTTTTTCTTCTTCTTAGTAGCTGGTGCGGTACTGTGTTTTTGACTTTCAGCCTGGGAACAACACTGATAACACTGATGTTTTTAGTTGTTGCTCAGTAATGTTTACTCTGACCAAGTACTGTCTGAGTCTCATACTCTGCCAGGGAGGAGGCAAAGACAGAACGCCTGACCCAAACTAACCAAAGAGGTATTCCATACCACAGTACGTCATGCCCAGTATATAAACTGGGGGCATTACCTAGAAGTATCACAGTATCACAGTATCACAGTAGGTTAGAGATTGGAAGGGACCTCAAAAGATCATCTAGTCCAATCCCCCTGCCGGAGCAGGAACACCTAGATAAGGTTACACAGGAACGTGTCCAGGCGGGTCTTGAATGTCTCCAAAGAAGGAGATTCCACAACCTCCCTGGGCAGCCTGTTCCAGTGTTCCGTCACCCTCACTGAGAAGAAGTTTCTTCTCAGGTTTAAGTGGAACCTCTTGTGCTCCAATTTGTACCCATTACCCCTTGTCCTTTCATTGTTTGCCACTGAGAAGAGCCTGGCTCCATCCTCGTGACACTCCCCCTTTATATATTTATATACACTAATAAGGTCACCCCTCAATCTCCTCTTCTCCAAACTATAGAGACCCAGCTCCCTCAGTCTTTCCTCATAAGGGAGATGCTCCACTCCCTTAATCATCTTAGTTGCCCTGCGCTGGACTCTCTCCAGCAGGTCCCTGTCCTTTTTAAACTGAGGGGCCCAGAACTGGACACAATATTCCAGATGAGGTCTCACCAGGGCAGAGTAGAGGGGAAGGAGGACCTCTCTCGACCTACTAACCACCCCCCTTCTAATACAACCCAAGATGCCATTGGCCTTCTTGGCCACAAGGGCACAATGTCGGCTCATGGTCACCCTGTCGTCCACCAGGACCCCCAGGTCCCTCTCCCCTACACTGCTCTCTAACAGGTCGTTCCCCAGCCTATACTGGAACCTGGGGTTGTTCCTGCCCAGATGCAGGACTCTACACTTTCCCTTGTTATATTTCATCAAGTTATTCCCCGCCCAGCTCTCCAGCCTGTCCAGGTCCCTCTGGATGGCAGCACAGCCTTCTGGCGTGTCGGCCACCCCTCCCAGCTTAGTGTCATCAGCAAACTTGCTGATAGTACACTCAATTCCCTCATCTAAATCGTTGATGAATATATTAAATAATACTGGTCCCAGTACCGACCCTTGAGGCACTCCACTAGATACAGGCCTCCAACTAGACTCCGCCCCATAGACTACAACTCTCTGGCTTCTCTCCTTCAGCCAGTTCACAGTCCACCTCACTACCCGATCATCCAGACCACACTTCCTCAATTTAGCCGCAAGGATGCTGTGGGAGACCGTGTCAAACGCTTTGCTGAAGTCGAGGTAGACCACATCCACCGCTCTACCATCATCCATCCACCGCGTTATTTCCTCATAAAAGGCTACAAGATTGGTCAAGCACGACTTCCCCTTGGTGAAGCCATGTTGACTGCCCCTCATAACCCTCTTATCCTTGATATGCCTTAAGATGGCACCAAGGATAAGGTGTTCCATCACTTTCCCAGGAACGGAGGTGAGGCTAACCGGTCTATAGTTACCCGGGTCCTCCTTCTTGCCCTTTTTGAAGACAGGAGTGACATTTGCTTTCCTCCAGTCCTCAGGCACCTCTCCCGTTTCCCAAGACTTGGTAAAGATGATGGAGAGCGGTCTAGCAATGACCTCAGCCAGTTCCCTCAGCACCCGCGGGTGCATCCCATCTGGACCCATGGATTTATGGATATCCAGATTGCTCAACTGATCTTTAACCCATTCCTCATCAACTAAGGCAGACCGCTCCGTTGACCTATCTTCATCCGGGGTCTCAGCGGTACAGGGCTCTTCAGGACTGCCTCCAGCAGAGTAGACAGAGACAAAGAAGTCATTCAGTAACTCTGCCATCTCTGTATCTTCTGTCACCAGGGCACCCGTCCCGTTCATCAGCAGGCCTACATTGCCTCTGGTGTTAGTTTTACCTGCCATGTATTTGAAAAAGCTCTTTCTGCTGTCCTTGACCCCTCTCGCCAGCTTTAATTCCAAGGAGGCCTTAGCCATCCTAGCAGCTTTCCTACATCCTCTAGCAGCAGCCTTATATTCTTCCCAAGTGGCCAGCCCTTCTTTCCATGACCTGTAAACTCTCCTCTTCCACTTGAGCATACCGAGCAATTCCCTATTTAACCACGCAGGTCTCCTGACCCTCTTCCTCGACTTCCTACGTGTCGGGATGCTCCGATCTTGAGCTCGGAAAAAGCAGTCCTTGAACGTCAACCAACTATCTTGGGCCCCTTTCCCTTCAAGCAGCCTAGCCCACTGGATTTCCCCTAGCAATCGCTTGAAGAGGCCAAAGTTTGCCCTGCTAAAGTCCAGGGTTGCGATTCTACTTGCTATTCTACTGACCCTACCACACAAGATCCTGAATTCTACCATCTCGTGGTCGCTGCAACCAAGGCAGCCCTCAACCTTCACTCCTTCAACCAGACCCTCCTTGTTAGTGAGGATGAGATCCAGCAGCGCACCTCTCCTGGTTGGCTCATCCACCATTTGCATGAGGAAGTTATCATCCATACACTGGAGGAACCTCCTGGACTGCGGCTGGGTTGCCGAGTAGTCCTTCCAGCAAACATCAGGGAAGTTAAAATCCCCCACGACCACCACCAAGGCAGATACCCAGATCGCAGCTCGGGTCAGGCTGGGTATCGTTCAGCAGGTGGTGAGCAGTTGTATTCTCTTCCCTTGTTATTTCCCTTATCATTATTATTATTGGTGGTAGCAGTAGCGGTTTTGTATAATACCTTATATTCTGTACTGTTCTTATAGCAAACCATGGGAGTTGCATTCTTTCGATTCTCCTCCTCATTCCTCCAGGAGTGCGGGGAGGAAGAAGGTGGTGAGTGAGCTAGCAGTTGCATGCTTCTTTGTTACCAGCTTGGCTTAAAAAATGACACTGAGCAACACGGACTCATGGTTGAATTAAAATACCTTGATATCCACAGTTCAAGAAAATCACTTTGATCTCCCCTTGTGAATCTGAATCATAGAATCATAGACTAATTAGGGTTGGAAAGAACCTTAAGATCATCAAGTTCCAACCCCCCCGCCATGGGCAGGGACACCTCGCTCTAAACCATATCACCCAAGGCCTTGTCCAACCTGGCCTTGAATACTGCCCGGGATGGAGCATTCACAACCTCCCTGGGCAACCTATTCCAGGGCCTCACCACCCTAACAGGAAAGAATTTCCTCCTTATATCCAATCTAAACTTCCCCTGTTTAAGTTTTAACCCATTACCCCTTGTCCTACCACTACAGTCCCTAATGAAGAGTCTATCCCCAGCATCCCTTTAGGACCCCTTCAGATACTGGAAGGCTGCTATGAGGTCTCCACGCAGCCTTCTCCAGGCTGAACAGCCCCAACATTCTCAGCTGATCTTCATATGGGAGGTGCTCCAGTCCCCTGATCATTCTCGTGGCCCTCCTCTGGACTTGTTCCAACAGATCCATGTCCTTTTTATGTTGAGGACACCAGAACTGTACACAATACTCCAAGTGAGGTCTCATGAGAGCAGAATAAAAAGGCAGGATCACCTCCTTCGTCCTGCTGGTCACACTCCTTTTGATGCAGCCCAGGATGCGGTTGGCTTTCTGGGCTGCAAGCGCACACTAAGCTGGCTCATGTTCATTTTCTCATCGACCAGCACCCCAAGTCCTTCTCCGCAGGGCTGCTCTGAATCTCTTCTCTGCCCAGCCTGTAGCTGTGTCTGGGATTGCTCCGACCCAGGTGTAGGACCTTGCACTTGGCATGGTTAAACTTCATAAGGTTGGCATCAGCCCACCTCACAAGCGTGTCAAGGTCCCTCTGGATGGCATTCCTTCCCTCCAGCATATCAATCTAACCACACAGCTTGGTGTCATTGGCAAACTTGCTGAGGGCGCACTCAATCCCACTGTCCATGTCAGCAACAAAGATGTTAAACAAGACCGGTCCCAACACCAATCCCTGAGGGACACCACTCGTTACTGGTCTCCAGCCAGACATTGAGCCATTGACCACAACTCTTTGTGTGCGGCCATCCAGCCAGTTCTTTATCCACCAAGTGGTCCATTCATCAAATTGATGTCTCTCCAATTTAGAGACAAGAATGTCGTGTGGGACAGTGTCGAACGCTTTACACAAATCCAGGTAGATGACATCAACTGCTCTACCACTGTCCATCAGTTCTGTAGCCCCATCATAGAAGGCCACCAAATTGGTCAGGCAGGATTTCCCCTTGGTGAAGCCATGCTGGCTGTCACCAAGCACCTTGTTGTTTTTCATGTGCCTTAGCATGCCTTCCAGGAGAATCTGCTCCAAGATTTTGCCAGGCACAGAGGTGAGACTGACTGGTCTGTAATTGCCTGGGTCATCCATTTTCCCCTTCTTGAAAATGGGGGTTATATTTCCCTTTTTCCAGTCATCGGGAACTTCACCTGACTGCCATGATTTTTCAAATATGATGGCCAGCAGCTTAGCAACTTCATTTGCCAGCTCCTTCAGGACCCGCGGATGGATTTCATCAGGACCCATGGACTTGTGCACGTTCAGATTTTTAAGATGGTCTCGAACCAATTCCTCTCCTACAGTGGGCCCAAGGTCTTCATTCTCACAGTCCCTGCATCTGCCTTCCAAGACTTGGGTGGTGCGGTCAGAGCCTTTGCTAGAGAAGACCGAGGCAAAGAAGTCATTCAGAACCTCAGCCTTCTCCAAATCCTGTGTAGCTAGTTCACCTGAGAGCTTCCTGAGGGGGCCTACATTCTCCCTAATCTGTTTTTTATTTGCTATGTAGCTGTAGAATCCCTTCCTGTTATCCTTAATATCCCTAGCCAAGTTTAATTCTAACTGGGTCTTAGCTTTCCTAACCTGGTTTCTAGCTTTCCGGACAATAACCCTGTACTCTTCCCAGGCTGCCTGTCCTTGCTTCCACTTTCTATAAGACTCTTTTTTCATTTGAATTTTCCTCAGGAGCTCCTTATCCATCCAAGGAGGTCTCCTGGCCCTCCTGCTGCACTTCCTTTTAGTTGGGGTGCAACACTCCTGAGTTTGTAGCAGGTGATCCTTGAAGACCAACCAAGAGTCTTGAGCCCCCCTGCCCTCTAGGGCTATATCCCATGGAACCTTACTGAGCAGGTTCCTGAAGAGGCTAAAGTCTGCTTTTTTGAAGTCTAGGGCAGAGAGCTTGCTGCACACTCTTCTCACTGTCCTAAGGATCTCAAATTCAACCATCTCATGGTCGCTGCATCCAAGGCTGCCCTGCAGTGCCACATTTCCAACGAGCCCTTCCCTGTTGGTGAGCACAAGGTCAAGCATGGCACCTCTCCTTGTCTGTTCCTCTATTACTTGCAGAAGGAAGTTGTCTTCCACACAATCGAAGAACCTCCTGGATTGCTTGTGCCAGGCCGTCCCGTCATTCCAACAGATGTCAGGGTGGTTGAAGTCACCCATGAGGACAAGGGCCTGTGAGCGTGAGGCTTTTCCTATCTGGCTATAGAGTGCTTCATCAGCAGATTCCTCTTGATCAGGTGGTCTATAGCATATCCCCACAGTAATGTCTCCCGTCGCTGTTTTCACTTTAACCCTGACCCACAAGCTCTCTGTTATCTGCTCACCAGTCCCCAGACAGAGTTCCATACACTCCAGCCTATCCCTAACATAAAGGGCAACTCCCCCTCCGCGCCTGCCAGGCCTGTCTTTTCTAAAGAGTCTGTAACCTTCCATTCCAACACTCCAGTCATAGGAGCCATCCCACCATGTTTCTGTGATGCCTATAATATCATACCCCTGTAGACGAGCACACATCTCTAATTCCTCTTGTTTGTTCCCCATGCTACGGGCATTTGTATAGAGGCATCTGAGCCGAGCTCCAAATGAAGCCGGCTCATTGGCTGGAGCAGCCGGAATATCTCTGCATTGGTCCAAGCATTTATTATAGGTGCTGGCAACTGACTGGGAGTGTTGGGATGGAATGATGGCCCCGTGTGTTCACAAGTATTTGAACACCTTTGATAGCCAACGTGGACCTTGCGGCTATCAAAACAAAGTAACCTGTTGGAATATATACCCCAATACCAGTATCAATGACACAAATGCCTCGAACTTTCAATTTATGCATTTGTAAAGAATACAAATCTAATCCTGCAGCATCCAGAGTCACTTAATAAGGTGCTAAAGCTCCCTCCTTGATTTACCAGTATTTGAGGGTTTCTGGCACTGTTAATTGTTTTATTTGCAAATTGAGAGTAGTCATCCTCATTAAAGGGGTTTCCATTTCCCCAATGGGTCGGTTGTTCAATATCTGTAGAGCTTCAGACAAATGGTCTCTCCACATGTTTAATTTGCCTTCCCCCAGTTTCTTCAACTGTTGCTTAAGCAAGCCATTCTTCTGTTCAGTTAATCTGGCGACTTTTGGATAATATGATATATGAAATATCCACTGGATGTTGTTCATATCAGCGAATTGATGTATCTTCTGTATTTTAAAATGTGAGCCACTGTCACTTTGAATTTGCAAAGGAATGCTATAGCATGAAGTGATCAATTCTAGTGTTTTAATAGCACTATCCTGTGTTGCTCGTCTACATGGATGTGCTATTAAATATCCAGAGTATGTGTCCATGGCTGTATACACATATTGACAACCCTGATGGGCTGGCAGAGGACCTATATAATCCATTTGCCAGATTTGCCCTGGTTATTTTCCCCGATTCAATTGCCCTCTCACTATATGCTTTAAGGTCCTTTGCTGTGTGTGATGTCAGATGGGGTACTGGGCTATCACTGTTTTAATGATATCTGAATTTATGACAATTCCACTGTCCTGGGCCCATCTGTAAGTGGCTTCCTCTACAAGTTTTCTGGTGATTTTTCTACTGCATTTCTGTTGTGACCATTTGGCCAGACACATCTGTTGTTTGTGATGATGATCTTCCACCATGACTTAGGAGATTTTTGCTTATCCATGTGCAACAGAATTATACCATCGTTCTAGGGTGTTTGCTCCACAGTGAGCATCTACATGGAACACTGTGACTCAAGCTTGTTGGACGAATGCCAAAATATCTTGCCACGGTTCCTTCCCCCATACTTCCTTGGAATGAATTTTCCAGTCATGTGTGGCCCGAGTTGGGAGCCAGATAGCTAAAACATTAGCGACTGACCATGAATATGTAAAAATATGACATTGTCCTAGCTTTCCTTGCTTAATTGCCACATATACAGCATGCAATTCAGCATACTGGCTACTTTTACCTTCACCCACAGAGACTTGGAACTTATTCTGTGATGGGTTACAGGCTATGGCTTTCCAAAAATGTTTCCCACTAATATATTGAGCTGACACATCAGTAAACCAGGCATGCTTCCTCTCTTCTTCTGTTAATCGGTCTAGGGGTTTTCCCCATTTTACTGGTGATTCTTGTTTGCTATCCAGGTGATCTGCATCTGCTAGTTCACTTGCAGGGGCTTTGGCAACTCTCTCATGAAGCGCTGCCACTCCCCCAACCCCTACTTTGGCTCTATCTTGGATATACCATTTACATTTAATTATGCCAGCTTCCTGAGTATGTCCTATCCTGTGTGTTTTGGGTGAACTGTTTAACCACTGCATTACTGGAATTTCAGGCCTTAGTGATGCATCATGTCCAACTGTCATTTTTCTGTTTCCACTAAGTCCCAATAAAATGCCAATAGCTGCTTTTCGAATGCTGTGTACCTTGCCCAGATTCAGGTAATTTTTGGTTCCAAAATCCTAAGGGCACTTTCTTCCTGCCCTGCTTCTGCCAAAGACTCCAGTTGGCATAATTATCATTTACAGAGAGTCAATTATCATTTGACAACCCAATCAGACAAAAAAAACATTTTGAATGTATTTTGATATGTGTTAAGAGAACCAGAAGTGTGTTCTAATTATACGCACCAAAGACTAACTGCCTCACGGAAAAAGTGCTGAAGGCAGTCACTGTTTCTTACCCAGGTTTCACAGCCACTGTTGAACCCACACTCCTGATCAGTGATGGTTGAGCCTGTGTGACTGTGCCTACGAGATCCTTTCTTTATGCTCAGCTACTTTGGTTTCTCATTTTGCCTTGACTAATACCTTGACCGTAAGCTACTCTTTATCAAACATGGATATGGAGGTAACTTAATGTAGTGGATGGCCAAAAGCACAAGCTTTCAAGAGAAACAGATCTTATGAACACTCTCAAATGGTAAATATGAATGTTCATGTGGACCCTCAGAGGGTATGGATCTTACAGCTATCCAAGACAAAAAAGAAAAAATTACTATTTTTGAACATTAAAGCCAAATCAAAGTAATCCTTGTCTGTAATCAAAATTGGGGACAGAGGGATGTAAGATACGGCTTCTAGCAATTTTCATAATAGTTGTAATACTGTCTTTCTGCAAATCCTGGTAACTTGCTGCATTGCCTTGAGCAGAACCTGACCATCACTTTTACTTTTTCCTGCTTTTGCTTAATTTCAGGGTTACATTACATTTAGTCAATGTTTGTACAATGCTTTGGAATATGTTAGTGTACTCGCTCCTAAACATGGCAAAATCAAACTGCTCTGCCTTTCTTCCCCAACTTCATTTAATTGCAAAGGTTGCTTACAAGTTCTGAACTTGAAACAAAAGAAAATGGATGTTCTCAGTGGTCAATAGCTTTTGAGCTTTTTGCGTGTGTTCATTTACATCTTCTTTTTCACAGATGAGGGCCTAGAAAGTAATGGATTTTAATGGGGAGGAATTACTAAAGACTCAGTGGCATCATGATCTTGTTGATGTAACTGTTTCATAAATTTCTAATGGAAATTTTTAGAAAGCATACATTGACTTTGTCTGGAAATAACTGGGAAGTTTGGAATTCAAATATTGGCAACAGTATCTAAGATCATAGCTTCCCTCATGGGACACGTTTCTGCTCTGGTTATGATTCTGTGTGCCAGGGGCTTTTCTTGCCTTTGAAATCAGTATTTATTTAACTTATGGGAAATAACCATAGGATTGTAAGCATGCTTTTGTAAAGACGAATGAAACTGTTTCATGCAAACTTTGGCTCTGTCTCCACGGTACAAGTAACAAAGGATCCACTAGAGGGAGGAATATCTCAACAAATGTTCAGGTGTGGTGCCCTGGCAATGAATGTCAAAGCTTGGTCATGGAAGTGAGAGTGAAGGGAGAAGAAAAACATTCCCTAGCACGATGGCATCAAGGAGTTATTTACCTGACCTTAATCCAATATATTTTAATGAAAAATATGCGGCACTGTTTGTCTAGTTCAGTTTGCCCAATTTCCATTAGAAATGAGGACACAGAGCACTTTGTAAATATTGAAGGAACTGTTAAGTCTCAAGTGCCTCATGTCCTGCAGAAATCTCTTTGCTGAAGCAAAACATCAGTTCCTGGGGAACTGAATTAAGAGGATTGATATCTAGTTTGTTCTGATGCCATTTATTCCAAGATACGTCCTGGATATGAGCCACATTCAATAACATAAAAGCCTCTATTCTTTGGGCAAGAAATATGTTTGTGTAGACTTAAGTCTTTTGCACTTCAGCAGCCAGTAGTATCAGAGATTTGTGAACTTCATATAATCTGAAGGCATTAATATTGTGTGTTTCACATCTCCTATAGGTTATGTCTTTGAAGTTTTTCAACTTATATTTGAGCAGCTAGAATTGCCTGGAGGGCACTCTTAATTCTATAATGAATGCAAAGCTGTATTTTTCTTATGAAGATGGGAGACGGAAGATGGGAGACCTAATGAATACAAGTATACAAATCCTTGGCATTTTTTTGGTTCTCCTCATTCAGATATATTGTAATTTTCTTCCCCAAAACCTTGAATACTTTTTGGTTTATAGTTCTGCTGTATGGGTAAACTGTTTGAATGATGACATGAATGATTCTCATAAACCTGACAAGAACTGTCACTTGCATGGTTTGAGTTGACATAGTGGATACTTTAATGATTTATATTAAAAATGTAGAGGGTGGTAGTCTATAAGTTAGATTTGGGGGGGGTTGTAATATCGAATGACATCTGTGATAATTTCACCTGAGAAATCCAGGATTAAAGGGAAATGAAGACCTAAGTTTGATATCCACAAAATGTTTCCTGTCCTTAGCCAGTTATTAATATTGATTCGGAGAAAACTCCAGGAACAAACTTGCCAACAAAGTTTCAAGCTGACAAGCAGGTATTCTTTATTGTGGCACTGGGAGACACATGGGATAGCTCTTCCGAACGTGTCCCTGTATTGCTACACAAGCCATCCTTATATAGCCACTGGGCATACATACATATTCATGAGGTTACATATGGACTACATTATTTTCCAGAAAGTTCCCCGCATGCATACAGAATTGTGGTGGTGGTCTCTGAGGGTCGCTTACTTCTTCCAACAATCTTCATCACTTCTGGCAGCCTTTGAAGCACGCACAGTAGATGCTCATACCAGTTTAATTGGTTCATTAGCACCAGAGACATAATAATCCTCCTATCCTCCTACTTATCAGTTCGTTTAACTGTAGCTCATCCTGGAAACCTGCCATTCCCAGATACTCCTTATCCCTGTGTCCTGTTCTTCTAGACTGTTTTTCTTACATTCATTTTGTACTAAGAACATAGGGCCTAAAACTATGTCTAACAGTTTATCTTATATGAGAATTCTCAGTATGTTCTCTAGCTGTACTCTACTTCTTTTTTCTGTATATCATGCACCTCAGTATTTTTCCATTACTACTGTTACAAAGCCATCAAACTTAACATTACTTAAAACTGATTGTAAAGGTTTATATATTTCATTTTGTAATTTTGTGCCCCCCCGTCTCAATATACAGATTCTGCTTTTGGAGGAACTTTAAATAGTAAGATTCTTCTGTCTGACATCAAAAGCAAGAATCATCAGCTTGATTCAAACTCTTGAGTAAAAGAATCTGAAGCTTGAATTATATACCCCCTCCCCTCCTCATGCTCAGATTAAAGCACATATTTGTCATTGGATTCAGAAGTCTGAACATTAAGTGTGTGGCTGCATGCCAACAATGAAGCATATATCTACAGTGTTGAATTTTACAGTTCTGTAACATGTAATTCAGACATGTTCTTATCCAACAGCTAAAGGGAGTGGATGTATAAATATGCTCAGTGTACAGTACTATGATGTACAAAACAGATCATACATTTTTATAAAAGCACTGCAAATGCTGCTGGATCTGTTTTTACTGCACTGCTGAACAATGGACAAATCTTGTCCCTCAAAGTTTTCGCTTTTCTGTAACCACTGACTCACTCCTAGTAAACTTTCTGGGAAGGTAGAAGTATTGACGAAGCTGCAATTGCATGTATAACTACAAATGTAACCTTATGTGAGTAAAGCATAAGTATCCACAGTCATCAAGCCAGATGGTAAATTCAGCTTCATGAAAATACTATGCCTACGGGCTAAGTATTTTCATCAGTATTATCATTTTTGAAACTGTGAGGTGTCTGAGGTAGACAAAGAAAGATTTTAGCACAGGTCTAAGCAGTTTGATTAAGATGAGCCAGGAATACTGCTGTTATTTTAGCTGTGCTAACGGATTATTTGTATCTGTATTAAAACAACAACAACAACAGCAACAAAGCAAGATAGAATGCAGAAAATCTCACTGAATGCTTAAACTATCATGACCAGAACAGATTAAAGATGACAGTGGAATCTGAAAACAGATCTGGGAGATAAGGCTGGCAAGGGACAGTAATAAGGGGTATATCCAAATGGCAAAGGCATACTTTGATGGACCAAACCAAAACAAATAGACATATATATCTGTAGGTCCCAAAACATGTATTGGTCAGCCCTGCTTTATACAGTTTGGGTGTTTGGGGGAATTTTTGCAAGTTGAAATTGTGTGTGTAAGCATTAAAGAGGTTTCAGTGAGGGTAAAATAATAAAGCAAAGAACGTAATAATTTATGGTACATGTGTGAAAACCTCACATCTTCTGTACCTGCTTCGGTCTTGAAATCTTGCAATATTTCTTGATGAAGACGAGTACTGTTGTCCCAAAGACACAGGTAGCTTGTTCTAATTCGTTTAGCAGAATCTACTTGTGTACCTTTAACTCCAAAGTTAGTGCTCTTCATATTAAACCATCTTGTCGTGGTTTAATACCAGCCGATAACTCAGAACCACACAGCTGATAGCTCACTCCCCACCTTCTTCCTTCCCGCACTCCCAGAGGGATGGGGAGGAGAACTGACAGAATGCAACTCCCACGGGTTGAGACAAGAACAGTCCAGGAGCTAAGGTATAACACAAAACCAATACTGTTACCACCAACAATAATGATGATAAAGGAAATAACAAGAGAAGAGAACACAACCGCTCACCACCTGCTCACCAACACCCAGCCTGACCTGAGCAGCATTCTAGCCCTTCCGGGTAACTGCCCCCAGTTTATATACTGGTCATGACATGCTGGGGTATGGAATACCTCTCAGGCTAGTTTGGGTCAGATGTCTTGTCTCTGCTTCCTCCCATCTTCCCCTCCTCCCTGGCAGAGCATGAGACTCAGAAAGTCTTTGGTCAAAGTAAACATTACTAAGCAACAACTAAAAACATCGGTGTTATAAGCGCCGTTCCCAGGCTGAAAGTCAAAACCACAGCACTGCACCAGCTACTAAGAAGGAGAAAAATTACTGCTACTGCTGAACCCAGGACAGTATCCACCCCTTATTCCATACCATTCACTTCATGCTCAGATCCCACATTTTTCAATATACCATCACAGTTGTCTCATATATATATATATATATGCACATTCATACAGAGAAAGAGAGAGGGATCATTCCTTAGTGCATGGACCAATCTCTATAAAGCTGCTGAATTCATCTGGTCCACGATGTTGGGCTCTATCTCTTGTAAACAGTCTTTTAGAGGAGGAGAGATGGTGTGCAGTGTTGGATTGTTGCTTACTGATGATACTGTGGAACTCATCTGGTCACTGCTGAGATTGTCTGGTTTTCTCAGAGTTCACTCTCTGCCAGAATGATGGTAGGAGGGAAGTCAGGGCCAGTCACTGGTGACCTGAAGCCATCACCTGGGGGGGTCTAAAAGTATTACATATCAGACAACAGCATATGCCTGAGTTTACTGTCTGTTTTTCCCTAAAATCAAATCCCCTAGAGGTACACATCAGACTTCCCCATCTTCCCGCATTACACACCAAGTATATTCGGGTCCCTGAACAAAAGCAATCCCACGAGTGGGTTTGCCTTTACCTGAAGCAGGCATAACCCAGACTGTCTTCCCCAGCAAATTATTTACGTGCACCACAGGAACATTGTCCCCTTCTACAGTACGTAAAAATTCTGACTGGTTTGGGCCATTGCTGTTGGCAGATCCAATGGTGTTGACCAAACAAGTGGCTTTTGGTAAATATGTATCCCAATGTTTAAAAGTCCCACCACCTATTGCTCTCAGTGTACTTTTTAACATCCCATTTTACCACTTGATTTTTCCAGAGGCTGGTACATGGTAGGGGATGTGATATACCCACTCAATGCCATGCTCTTTGGCCCAAGTGTCTATAAGATTGTTAGAATCATAGAATCGTAGAATAGTTAGGGTTTGAAAGGACCTTAAGATCATCTAGTTCCAACCCCCCTGCCATGGGCAGGGACACCTCACCCTAAACCATGCCACCCAAGGCTCTGTCCAACCTGGCCTTGAAAACCGCGAGGGATGGAGCATTCACAGCTTCCCTGGGCATCCAATTCCAGTGCCTCACCATCCTTACAGTAAAGACCTTCTTCCTTATATCCAATCTAAACTTTCCCTCTTTAAGTTTTAACCCATTACCCTTGTTCTATCACTACAGTCCCTGGCAAAGAATCCCTCTCCAGCATCCTTGTAGGCCCCCTTCAGATACTGGAAGGCTGCTATTAGGTCTCCATGCAGCCTTCTTGTTCTGGAAATGAGTCCCACTGTCTGACTCAATTCTCTCTGGGGTGCCGTGTTGCCACAAAATGTGTTTTTCAAGGCCCAGGATAGTGTTCCAGGCAGTGGTGTGGGGCACAGCGTATGTTTCCAGCCATCCAGTGGTTGCTGCCGCCATAGTAAGAACATGACACTTGCCTTGGCAGATCAGTGGGAGTGTAATATAGTCAATCTGCCAGGCCGCCTCATATTTGTACTTCAGGCATAGTCCCCCATACCAAAGAGGCTTTAACCAATTGGCTTGCTTAATTGCAGCACATGTTTCCCACTCGCAAATAGCCTGGGCGATAATGTCCATTGCTAAGTCCACCCCTCGATCACGAGCCTATCTATATTTTGCATCTCTGCCCTGATGGCCTGAAGTGTCATGGGCCCACCGGGCCAAAAATAATTCCCAATCTAAGTCCATCTGAGCCACTTGAATCTTAGCAGCTTTATCCGCTTATTGGTTGTTCTGGTGTTCCTCAGCGGCCCGACTCTTGGGTACGTGAGCATCTACGTGGCTTACCTTCACCACCAGGTTCTGCTCCCAGGCAACGTTACCTTGCCACATTGCAGCAGCCCATATGGGTTTACCTCTGCATTGACAGTTGCTCTGCTTCCATTGTTGCAGCCACCCCCACAGGGCATTTGCCACCACCCTTGAGTCAGTATAGACATAAACTACTGGCCCTTTTTCTCTTTCAGCAATGTCCAGGGCCAGCTGGATGGCTTTCACCTTGGCAAACTGACTCGATTCACTCTCTCCTTCAGCAGTTTCTGCAACTGGTCGTTGGGGACAATACGGCAGGACCCATCAGTAAACAAGGCATATTGCTTTTCACTTTCTGACAGATTATTATCTAGTGGAGCATCTTCAGCATGTATCACCCCCTCTTCTGGTGACATTCCAAAATGTTTGCCCTCTGGCCAGTTCATGATGACTTCTAGAATTCATGGACGACTGGGATTTTCTGTTCAAGCTTGTTGTGGCATTAGTGCGGCCCACTTACTCCATGAAGCATCAGTTGCATGATTTGTAGAGAAGATGCTACATTTGAACATCCAGCCCAGCACAGACAACCAGGGTGCCAGGAGGAGCTGTGCTTCACTGCCAATCGCTTCTGAAGCAGCTCAAACCCCTTCATAGGCTGCCAGTATCTCTTTTTCAGTTGGGGTATAGCTGGCCTCTGATCCTCTGTATCCCTGCCTCCAGAAGCCGAGGCATCAACCTAGTCTCCCCTGGAGTTTTCTGCCAGAGGCTCCAGGTAGGACCATTCTCCCAGGCTGCCATGTAGAGTACATATTTTACATCTGGCTTGGTCCAGACTGGTACAAAGGCTACTGCATGAACTATCTCTTGTTTAATTTACTCAAAGGCTTGTAGTTGCTTAGGGCCCCATTTAAAATCATTCTTCTTCCAAGTCACTTGATAGAGAGGGCTTACAATCAAACTATAATTTTTGGATGTGCTTAGTCTGGAACCCCACAGCACCCAAAAAAGCTTGTGTTTCTTATTAGTTGGTGGAGACATTGCTGTTAGTTTGTCGTTCACATCTGTGGGGATCTGTGCCATTTTATTCCCCAGAATTGAATCTCCTGTGCAGGTCCCTTGACCTTACTCTTTTTTATGAGAAGAATTGAGGCTGGTTTTCCATTTCACTATCTCATGTCTTCTCCATGATCCTGCAGATGAAGCCATAGGTTGGCCTGTGGCGTGTCCCTCCTATAACTTCTCTCTCGGGCAGTAGGGCTCCTTCTGTTAATAGCTGAGATGGAGTTCTATACACGTGGGGGGATGGATAGATCATCTCACAATTGCTTGAACTCCTGGGACAGGAGTTTTCCCACAGTTGAAAAAATGGAAGGAAGGAGAAGTCTTTGAACTGCTGGAGCTGATCATTTATTTCATTGATGGTACACTCTGTGCAAATTTCCATCACATGGGTCGTGTACATTCGACTTCATCTGGATCTATGGGTTCATTCCCAGCATCCGACTTATAAACATTTCTAGAACGGCTGATTCCCTCAGGTACTGGAGGCCTTTCTCTATCGCGGTCCATTTGCCTAGTCCACATAGAACATCTTCCTTGTAGGGATACAATTACTTCATAGCTGCCAAGAGCCACCTCCGAAGGCTGAAAGCTCATTTCTGTTTTGCAATTGCTTTGTCAGTTACACAGTATCACAGTATCACAGTATGTTAGAGATTGGAAGGGACCTCAAAAGATCATCTAGTCCAATCCCCCTGCCGGAGCAGGAACACCTAGATAAGGTTACACAGGAACGTGTCCAGGCGGGTCTTGAATGTCTCCAGAGAAGGAGACTCCACAACCTCCCTGGGCAGCCTGTTCCAGTGTTCCGTCACCCTCACTGAGAAGAAGTTTCTTCTCAAGTTTAAGTGGAACCTCTTGTGTTCCAGTTTGTACCCATTACCCCTTGTCCTTTCATTGTTTGCCACTGAGAAGAGCCTGGCTCCATCCTCGTGACACTCCCCCTTTATATATTTATATACACTAATAAGGTCACCCCTCAATCTCCTCTTCTCCAAACTATAGAGACCCAGCTCCCTCAGTCTTTCCTCATAAGGGAGATGCTCCACTCCCTTAATCATCTTAGTAGCCCTGCGCTGGACTCTCTCCAGCAGGTCCCTGTCCTTCTTAAACTGAGGGGCCCAGAACTGGACACAATATTCCAGATGAGGTCTCACCAGGGCAGAGTAGAGGGGAAGGAGGACCTCTCTCGACCTACTAACCACCCCCCTTCTAATCAACCCCCAGGATGCCATTGGCCTTCTTGGCCACAAGGGCACAGTGTCGGCTCATGGTCACCCTGTCGTCCACCAGGACCCCCAGGTCCCTCTCCCCTACACTGCTCTCTAACAGGTCGTTCCCCAACCTATACTGGAACCTGGGGTTGTTCCTGCCCAGATGCAGGACTCTACACTTTCCCTTGTTATATTTCATCAAGTGATTCCCTGCCCAACTCTCCAGCCTGTCCAGCTCTCACTGGATGGCAGCACAGCCTTCTGGCATGTCGGCCACCCCTCCCAGCTTAGTGTCATCAGCAAACTTGCTGATAGTACACTCAATTCCCTCATCTAAATCATTGATGAATATATTAAATAATACTGGTCCCAGTACCGACCCTTGAGGCACTCCACTAGATACAGGCCTCCAACTAGACTCCGCCCCATAGACTACAACTCTCTGGCTTCTCTCCTTCAGCCAGTTCACAGTCCACCTCACTACCCGATCATCCAGACCACACTTCCTCAATTTAGCTGTGAGGATGCTGTGGGAGACCGAGTCAACGCTTTGCTGAAGTCAAGGTAGACCACATCCACCGCTCTGCCATCATCCATCCACCGTGTTATTTCCTCATAAAAGGCTACGAGATTGGTCAAACATGACTTCCCCTTGGTGAAGCCATGTTGACTGCCCCTCATAACCCTCTTATCCTTGATATGCCTTAAGATGGCACCAAGGATAAGGTGTTCCATCACTTTCCCAGGAATGGAGGTGAGCCTGACTGGTCTATAGTAACCCGGGTCCTCCTTCTTGCTCTTTTTGAAGACAGGAGTGACATTTGCTTTCCTCCAGTCCTCAGGCACCTCTCCCGTTTCCCAAGACTTGGTAAAGATGATGGAGAGTGGTCTAGCAATGACCTCAACCAGTTCCCTCAGCACCCGTGGGTGCATCCCATCTGGAAGCATTGGTTTCTGGATGTCCAGATTGCTCAACTGGTCTCTAACCCATTCCTCATCGACTAAGGCAAACCGCTCCGTTGACCTGTCTTCATCTGAGGTCTCAGCGGTACAGGGCTCTTCAGGACTGCCTCCGGCAGAGTAAACAGAGACAAAGAAGGCATTCAGTAAGTCTGCCATCTCTGTATCTTCTGTCACCAGGGCACCCGTCCCGTTCATCAGCGGGCCTACATTGCCTCTGGTGTTAGTTTTACCTGCCATGTATTTGAAAAAGATCTTTCTGCTGTCCTTGACCCTTCTCGCCAGCTTTAAATCCAAGGAGGCCTTAGTCATCCTAGCTGCTTTCCTACATCCTCTAGCAGCAACCTTATATTCCTCCCTTATATTGAAAGTTAAAAATAGCATCATTAAAGCAACTTGTACTTTTGCTTTTGATATTTCTACACTCAGTATATATTCAAGATAACACTATCACACTTATCTGTCATCAAATACCTAGTGCTAAAAGTTTTACTAAGTTCAAAATCATATGAGGTTTTATTACCTCTTAAGAGGTGACTGGGGTGGGTGGGGTGATTTATCCATTGTGTGGATAAAATCTTTAGGGAACAAGATGCTTTGAGGTTTATAGGTAGGTTGTTTTTTATCTCATCAGTGCTGGAAAGCAGTCTGATTATTTTCTTTTTTTATTTTCTTTTTTTTCTCTCTTAACCTTTATTCCTCTTATTTGTTCATTAGAAACCTAATCAATCTCCTTTTAAAGCCCAACTGAAAAAATTCATAGGTCTTTTTGGACTGTAGTGGAGATACAAGTTAGAATGAATGATTAAAATTAGAGAGTAACAGCAGGAAAGCGCCAAAGTTTAGGTTGAGGGCACACAGTGCATTACTGTGTTCCTTGTTAGAGTGTACAAAAGACAGTGAAGCCAGAGTCAAATGTTTATTTTCAGCTTCAGATCTTTTTCTTGCTCAGAAAATTGAAAACATATGGTTGGATCTGTCAGTTATCAAGCAGTGTACTTATCCAGAGCAGTAGACTATGCTTCAGGTTACTGAAAGAATGGGTATCCTCATTCAAGTTCTATTGGACAAGATAATTGCAGCATCTAAGTGAGCAAAAGGAGATGAAAATAGCTATTAGCCTTGTCCTACTGATTAGAAACAGCAGGGCACCTCATGATCTTGTCCTGTGAGCATTTTTAATGAAGTGCAATAGATACTACAAATCTAGTCTCACTGGATAAATAAAAATAGTTCCTCCTGTTCAGAGCTGTACATATGTATTCCTTCTTTGTCCATCCCTGAGAGTGCAGAAAGATTCCTTCATTATTGGATTTATATAGCATATAAAAGTCCTCAGTAAAGGGGGCCATTCCCCTTTATTATAAAATAAAACAAAACAAAACAAGCAAACAAGAATTAGAACATGCCCAGTGCATGAAACACTCTTAAAGCTCAGTTACTAAATTTAAGGGGTTTTCTGATTAGCCCTTTTGTACTTTTGAGTGATTACTAGTTTGTTGATATTTTTTTAATGCTTGTCCCTTCTTGTTTTTGTTTTTCTTTTGACTTGCAATTTAAACAGAATTGAAATTAGTAATTAAGTAACAGGTTTAGTCTCCTAACTTGATTTTTGGTAGTTCTCTTGTAAGTATTGCTGATTTTTGAGGATTATATCTGTTTCAAGATAATAGGCTACCTGCTTCTTGGCTCAAATTTTATTATTTCTCTTCACTTTTAGTATTTGAATTTCCCTTGCAGAGAGAAGGGAAAAATTATTACATTAAAGTAATAATTTGTCAGCAAATCTCAGAATTTGTCCTTGTGTTTGGCTTTAAAGCTCTCCAAATCATGCTTAGTATTTATTTTTCTGGATAGGCCAGTGGTGAGGAAATGGATATGTGCCTACAGATCTATCACTCAACACTGAGGATGTATACTTTAATAACTTGGAAATTTAAGTGACTGAAAGTGGAAAATTTACATATAAAACAAAGATGTGATTTTTTTTTTTAATGAATGAATGAATTAAGTGTATTAACAGGTCAGATATTTTAATGTAAGGTAGGAACTCTGTGGCTTTTTAAACCTGCTGAGAAATTGTTCTGAATTCTTTGAACATGGTGGATTTGTGAGTTGGATTGTTACTTTCAGTATTTTGGGAAAGTTTATAGATGTTGAAATAGGTGTCAAGGTACATGTTTTACTTACAGCCATTGGTAAAAAGCTCCTTGTTTTGGAACACATTACCAGCTCTGTCTGTAAGGCATTTAAAATACTCTTCTGGGTAATCATGTAAATGATGGGTTGCCACAGAAATGATGAGTGTTCATTCTGAGATTATTTTCTCAAGTGGTTCAGCAAAATCTCCATTAAAAGCTTTCATGAAAGGTTGCTCACTTTCAGGAAGTTAGAGATTTAAATAAAAATTTCTGTTATGCTTTTCTAAAGTCTGCCCAAATGTTTTACTTAAGAAGACATCATAGAGGTAAAATGTTTAAAATGTCCCAAAGTTCAATATAATTGATGTGCTGTTATATGAATAACTAGATGGGAAGCTTTTCAGTTAAACTGGATGAATGACCAATTTTATAAACGGGTTTGGTAGTGCCAATATCAGAGATCAATATGTAAGACGTGGACTACAAAAGAGGTTTTTGGCTTTTGTTCAGAGAAATTAAAAATATTAAGATTTAGTTTGTGACTTGTCATTGAAACCATTTTAAATGATTGGGCCTTCCCTGTAAACTGAGGCTATGAAGTAACTTCTGCCTTACTTCATGGCTTCCCAAAGTCTCTGTAGTACTTTACTTTTTGGGGGTTATTTTTTGAACTGTGTACCAGATACTTTTGTGCAGCAGTACTGCTTTTGAGAGAAAAAATGGGGTCACACAGGCAGATAGGAGAGGAAAAACAAAGCATTCTGCATTTGATACCCAGCGCTGCACATGCTGGATAGACATAATTTATGATTTGGAACACAGAGGAGGAAAAGGATTATTGAAACAACTTAGCATAAATTAGGCAAAAGGGCCATGAATACAGAAATACTTTAAGGGGAAAAATTGGTTCACAAATAAAACCTTAACAATGATTGTATCACAAGTGATTTGTTTGTCAGAGAACAAACACAATGTGAGCATGCTATGCAAATACTTTGTAAACATGAGATCCAAAGAGAATATCTTAAGATTTTACAGGAGTTTTTAAAAATATCAAGGAGAAGGTTTGATCTGTCACTAGCCTTTAGAAGGGCAAATATCTAATACAATTATAGAATCATAGAATAGTTAGGGTTGGAAAGGACCTTAAGATCATCTAGTTCCAACCTCCCTGCCATGGGCAGGGACACCTCAGACTAAACTGTGTCACCCAAGGCTCTGTCTAACCTGGCCTTGAACACTGCCAGGGATGGAGCATTCACAACTTCCCTGGGCAAAACATTCCAGTGCTCCACCACCATTACACTAAAGACCTTTTCCCCTATATTCAATCTAAACTTCCCCTGTTTAAGTTTTAACCCATTATCCCTTGTTCTGTCACTACAGTCCCTAATGAAGAGTCCCTCCCCAGCATTCTTATAGGCCCCTTTCAGATACTGGAAGGCTGCTATGAGGTCTCTATGCAGCCTTCTCTTCTCCAGGCTGAACAGCCCCATTATTGGTGGTAGCAGTAGTGATTTGTGTTATATCTTAGTTACTAAACTGTTCTTATCTCAACCCAGGAGAGTTGCATTCTTTTTGATTCTCCTCTCCATCCCTCCGGGAGTAGGGGGAGGGCAAGAAGGGGGGGAGTGAGTGTGAACAAGCTGTCTGGCTGGGTTTAAGCCACAACAGTAAGTATTAGTCTATACTGAAGTCATATGCTGCCTATCTGGTGAAAAATATGATGTAATAAAAAGTTAGGAAAAATTTTAAAGTGATTCACAAAACAGGCTTCATCATCTGCAAAAACAGAAACCTCTGAAAAAATATTATTAAAGATGAGATGCAATTAACACATTGCATAGTGAAGCAAAAGATCAGACCAATGTCTAGATTTGAGCAGCTTCTCTATTTCCTTCTAATTTTCTTAATAGAAGCAATATTTGAGGTTACTTTGTTTTGGCTGATATTTCTAGTTTCCTTTCTTGGCAGATTTATTTGTTTGTTTAATGAAGATTAAAAAAACTTAAGCTAAAACTGCAAGCTGTCCTCTACCAACCATATAATCTCTATTATATGATTCTTTCCTTTTTTTTTGGAAGAATGTTTTCAGTGTTGAAACCTGTATGTTCTACAAGTTTTTCATTTAAGATGTTCCCATGATGTGATTATTTAAATCCCAGTTTCTCAGGAGGTAATTCAACAAGATAATCAGGAGATATAATGAATGTGAACTTATGCATTTGATTGAAATCTCAGGGACTTGCTGACTCAGAATTTCAGATAAGCTGGTTTTTTTTCTGATATGACAGTGACATTTTTCATTTGTACTATCAGAGATTTCATTTTCAAATTATAAACTGCCAAGTTTCTTGCTTTTACCTCCTGCAGACACTTGAGAGCCTTTTTTGAAACTGTTAGCTGTGGTAGGTGCAAAACTACGTCCAGCTGTATAGTAGGTGCAAGATCATCTCAACTGCAGAATATTATTCAGGTTAAATGCTAACGGAAGACTAAAAACTTGTTCCAGACTGGATTTCTGTGCTAAATACTTTCTTTTCCCAATGCTAACTAAAAGAATATGAAAATTATATTGACTACCCTAATTTATTTTTCAGAGTTCTTTTTCTATGTGACATCCTCCTTGAATTTCCAGTTTGGGTATTTTAACAGTTTCATACCCTGTGACATCAGAAATTGACTGTGTGAACAAAACAGTTACTTATTTTCTTATGATTGTATGATACTTTCCAAAAAGTATCTTCAGCTAATAAAAAAATAAAATGGATTTGAACAGCGGGCAAATTGTTATTAAAGGATTATGAACTTCTGTCTATGCTGAGCATTTGAGACAAGCCATTTAGTTGTGAAATTGAGAATGAACAGAAATGTGGTTTCATTTAAAGCCATTTAGATAACACCTCATTTCTTCTAAACACAACTTCCTATTTTAAAATTGTATCTTCACTGAATTCTGAATCAAGAATTGCATTGGGAGGGGGGCAGGTTATTACCGCAAGGAAAATTTTCTCGTCTATTACTGATGGCTTTCATAAAGGCATACACTCTGGAAAAGTAACAAGTCAGCAGTTCAAAGCAATATGAGAGCAGAAATGCCAGAAATTGCATTCTATTTAATCACCATTGCTATCATAATACTTCCTGCTAAAACCATGCTTTCCAATACTCAAGTTGTATATTTAAAGTCTAGAAGTTCTTATGATACAATTCTGCAATTTTAGAAGAAATGGTTACTTACCCCCTGCTTTAACAGGTAGATAAGCTTGTCAACCTTTAATAATACCTTTAGTAAAAAATGAGCACTTTCCTAATTACTTTAACAAATTTGCATATGTCAACCAAATACAAAGATGTGATGTTTATATGTACACACTCTAAGTGTTTTAATGGATGTTTTAAAAGTTTATGTTCTGCACTAATCATCCAGCTACATTTTAGGTAGGTTGCCGTTTAACTGGATGACTGTTTCCTAGATATACCACGAGTCTTCAAGCTGTAGACTTTTCATAGAATCATAGAATAGTTAGGGTAGGAAAGAAGCTTAAGATCATGAAGTTCCACACCCCCTGCCATGGGCAGGGACACCTCACACCAAACCATGCCACTCAAGGATCTGTCCAGCCTGGCCTTGAACACCGCCAGAGATGGAGCATTCACAACCTCCCTGGGCAACCCATTCCAGTGCCTTACCACACATACATTAAAGACCGTCTTCGTAATATCCAATCTAAACTTTCCCCTGTTTAAGTTTTAACCCACTACCTCTTGTCCTGTCACTACAGTCCCTAATGAAGTGTCCGTCCCCAGCATCCTTATAGGCCCCCTTCAGACACTGGAAGGCTGCTATGAGGTCTCCACACAACCTTCTCTTCTCCAGGCTGAACAGCCCCAACTTTCTCAGCCTATCTTCATACAGGATGTGCTCCAGTTCCCTGATCATCCTTGTGGCCCTCCTCTGGACTTGTTCCAGAAGTTCCACGTCCTTTTTATGTTGAGGACACCAGAACTGTATGCAATACTCCAAGTGAGGTCTCACAAGAGCACAGTAGAGGGGCAGGATCACCTCCTTAGACCTGCTAGTCACACTGCTTTTGATGCAGCCCAGGATAAGCTTGGCTTTCTGGGTTGCAAGTGCACACTGCCAGCTGATGTTAAGCTTCTTATTGACCAACACCCCCAAGTCCTTTTCCACAGGGCTGCTCTGAATCTCTTCTCTGCCCAACCTGTAGCTATGCCTGGGATTGATCCGACCTAGGTGTAGGACCTTGCACTTAGCAAGAGCCACCAAAAGAGCCTCAAGTCCTCGAAGGACTTGCCCAGGAGCTGGCAGCTCGGCTGACGCAAGCAGCTGACTCACAGGGGGCGGAGCCAGGAGGAGAAGCACAAGCCCTGACTGGTTAAAAACCTGCCCTAGGGAGCGTGAGTGACTAGGGTGGGCTGAGGCAGCTCATGCGGGCAAGCGAGTGGGATGGTGAGCATTTCTCATATGACCACAGCCCAGTCTGGGCGTTCTGCTCTGGCTGCCCCAGCTGTGGCCAGCGTAGGCACCCAGACAGAGCCGATGAGAGGGAAGGCTGCAGTGCAGAGTTGGGGGTGTAGAGAATGACTGCGCTAGTCTTGTGAGAGAATGGTACACAATGGGCAGGGCTGTACTTGGTGCTCCCTGGTGGAGCTCCTCCTGCAGCAGGTGGCTGAGCTGCGGGATGCTATTAATAGACTGCAAGATGTCAGGGAGGCTGAGAAGAAGCAGGAATGCTTGCTCCTGACCAAAACTGTGCAGGGGTCTCAAGCGTCCACTGTAGTTCATGGAGGAAAGAAGGAGGCCGTTAACACAGGAAGCTGGGAAATAGTAACAAAAAAAAAAAAATCAACAAAAAGGGAGGAAGAGGACATTTTAAAGCAAGGGGCTTCCTCCTAAATCCGTTGTCCCCACCCAGAACAGCTTTGCTGTCCTGCAGGGGGCTAATGAGGAAACAGGCTCACACCAGAAACAGCCAGCTGTTGCACTGGTAAAGAAGATCTCTACTGGTGCTGCCAGGAAAAAGCAATGGGTCTAGGGGACTGTACTTTGAAAGGGACAGAAGCACTTGTCTGCTGGCCTGAATCAGTTTCAATGGAGGTGTGTTGCCTACCAGTGGCACGGGTCAGGGATGTTGCAGAGTGGCTGCCTGCTCTAGTAAGTCCCATGAACTATTACCCAATTCTAGTGATCCATGTGGGTGCTAGTGATATAGATAGTAGTAGCCTGGAGAACATAAAGAAGGACTACAGAGCCCTGGGAGAGGTGGTTAGGAGCTCTGGAGATCAGCCTTTTCATCAGTTCTCCAGGATACAAGGGATGACCTTAAAAAAGCTAGGAGGATTGGCTAGGTTAATAAACGGTTATGAGGGTGATGTCATAGTCAGGGGTTTGGGTGTCTTGAACACAGAACTCATGTTTCTAGGCCAGGTCTACTGGGGGCTGGTTGAGCTGGTCTGACGAAGGGAAAGAGCGGTTTTGGTGGGAGGCTTGCCAGACTGGTCAAGGATGCTTTAAACTAGCTGTGTTGGGGGAGGGGGGCATCATTCCATCCCAACACACCCACTCAGTTGCCAAAACCTATAATAAATGGTCGGAGCAATGTGGAGATATTCCAGCTGCACCAGCCAATGACCCGGCTTCATTTGGTTCTCAGCTCTGATGCCTCTATACAAACGCCCATAGCATGGGGAACAAACAGGAGGGATTAAAGATGTGTGCACATCTACAGGGATATGATATCATAGGCGTTACAGAAACATGGTGGGATGGCTCCTATGACTGGAGTGTTGGAATGGAAGGCTACAGGCGCGTTAGAAAAGAAAGCACCAGCAAGCAGGGAGAGGGAGCTGCTATTTATGTTAGGGATAGGCTGGAGAGTATGGAACTCTGTCTGGGGACAGCTGATCTGTCAACAGAGAGTTTGTTGGTCAGGATTAAACGGAGAACTGTGATGGGAGACATTACTGTGGGGATCTATTACAGATGGCCTGATCAAGAGGAATCTGTGGATGAAGCACTCTATAGACAGATAGGAGCAGCCTCACGCTCACAGGCCCTTGCTCTCATGGGGGACTTCAACCACCCTGATATCTGTTGAAGGGACAGTATGCCCACAAGCAATTCAGGAGGTTCCTCGACTGTGTGGAAGACAACTTCCTTCTGCAAGCAATAGAGGAGCCAACAAGGAGAGGTGCCATGCTTGACCTTGTGCTCATCAAGAGGGAAGGGCTGGTTGGAAATGAGGCATTCCAGGGCAGTGTTGGATGCAGCAATCATGACATGGTTGAATTCAAGATCGTCAGGACAGTGAGAAGAGCGTGCAGCAAGATCACTGCCCAAGACTTCAAGAGAGCAGGCTTTGGCCTCTTCAGGAACATGCTTAGTAATGTTTCATGGGGTATAGCCCTTGAGAGCAGGGGGGCCCAAGACTGTTGGCTGATATTCAAGGATCACCTGCTACAAGCTCAGGAGTGTTGCATCCCAACTAGAAGGAAGTGCAGCAGGAGGGCCAGGAGACCTCCTTGGATGGATAAGGAGCTGCTGAGGAAAATTCAAATGAAAAAAAGAGGCTTATAAAAGGTGGAAGCAAGGACAGGCAGCCTGGGAAGAATACAGGGATGTTGTCGGGGAAGATAGGGACCAGGTTAGGAAAGATAAGACCCAGTTAGAATTAAATTTGGCTAACGATGTTAGGATAACAGGAAGGGATTCTATGGGTACATTGCAAATCAAAGACAGACTAGGGACAATGGGGCCCTCTCCAGAAGCTATTGGGAGAAATGGCTACCCTGGTTTTGGAGAAGTCTGAAGTTCTTAATGACTTCTTTGCCTCATTCTTCAGTGACAACAGCTCTGACCACACCATCCATGTCTTGGAAGGCAAACGCAGAGACTTTGAGAATGATGACCTTAGGCCCACTGTAGGAGAGGATCTGGTTCAAGATCATCTTAAGAACCTGAACATACACAAGCCCATGTGATCCGACAAAAACCATGCGTGGATCCTGAAGGAGCTGGTGAATGAAGTGGGTAAGCCACTGTCCATCATATTTGAGTAACCATGGGAGTCAGGTGAAGTTCCCAATGACTGGAAAAAGGGAAATAAACCCCCCATTTTCAAGAAGGGGAAAATGGATGACCCAGGTAACTACAGACCAGACAGTCCCAACTCTGAGCCTCGCAAAATCTTCTAGTAGATTCTCCTGGAAGGCATGCTAAGATACATGAAAAACAGCAAGGTGCTTGGTGACAGCCAGCATGCCTTTACTATGGGGAAATCCTGCCTGACCAGTTTAGTGGCCTTCTATGATGGGGCTACAGAATTGATGAACAGGGGTAGAGTGGTTATTGTCATCTACCTGGACTTGTGCAAAGCATTCAACACTGTCCCACATAACATCCTTGTCTCTAAATTGGAGAGACATCAATTTGATGGACGGACCACTCAGTGGATAAACAACTGCATGGCTGAATGGCCGCATGGAAAGAGTTGTGGTCAATGGCTCAATGTCCGGCTGGAAACCAGTAATGAGTGGTGTCCCTCAGCGATTGGTGTTGGGACTGGTCTCGTTCAACATCTTTGTCGGTGACGTGGACTGTGGGATTCAGTGCACCCTCAGAATGTTTGCTGATGACACCAAACTGGGTGGTTCGGTTGATACGCTGGAGGGAAGGAATGCCATACAGAGGCCCTCCACATGCTTGTGAGGTGGGTTGATGCCAACCTCATGAAGTTTAAGCATGCCAAGTGCAAGGTCCTACACTTGGGTCGGAGCAATCCCAGGCACAGCTACAGGTTGGGCAAAGAAGAGATTCAGGGCAGCCTATGCTGAGAAGGACTTGGGGATGTTGATTGATGAGAAAATGAACATGACCCGCAGCGTGTGCTAGCTGCCCAGAAAGCCAACCATATCCTGGGCTGCATCGAGTGTGACCAGCAGGTCAAAGGAGGTGATCCTGCCCCTTTATTCTGCTCTCGTGAGACCTCACTTGGAGTACTGTGTACAGTTCTGGTGTCCTCAACATAAGAAGGACATGGAAATGTTGGAACAAGTCCAGAGAAGGGCCACAAGTATGATCAGGGAACTGGAGCACATCATGTCTGAAGATAGGCTGAGAAAGTTGGGGCTGTTCAGCCTGGAGAAGAGAAGGCTGTGTGGAGGCCTCATAGCAACGTTCCAGTGTCTGAAGGGGGCCTATAAGGATGCTGGGGACGGGCACATCATTAGGGACTGTAGTGACAGGACAAGGGGTAATGGGGTAAAACTTAACCAGGGGAAGTTTAGATCTAATATACGGAAGAAGTCTTTCCTGTGAGGGTAGTGAGGAACTAGAATGGGTTAACCACAACATTTTGCGTGTGGCCATTCAGCCAGTTCTTTATCCACTGAGTGGTCCACCTCTCAAATTGATGTCTCGCCAATTTAGATACAAGGATGTTGTGTGGGACAGTGTCAAATGCTTTGCACAAGTCCAGGTAGATGACATCAGCTGTTCTACCCCTGTCCATCAGTTCCGTAGCCTCATTATAGAAGGCCACCAAATTGGTCAGGCATTATTTCCCCCTAGTGAAGCCTTGCTGGCTGTCACCAAGCACCTTCTTTTCATGTGCCTTAGCATGCCTTCCAGGAGAATCTACTAGAAGATTTTGCCAGGCACAGAGGTGGGACTGCCTGGTCTGTAGTTACCTGTATCTTCCATTTTCCTCTTCTTGAAAATGGGGGGTTTATTTCCCTTTTTCTAGTCATTGGGAACTTCACCTGTCTCCCATGGTTATTCAAATATGATGGCCAGTGGCTTGGCCACTTCATTCACCAGCTCGTTCAGGACCCACGCATGGTTTTCGTCAGGTCACATGGGCTTGTGTATGTTCAGGTTCTTAAGATGGTCTTGAACCAGATCCTCTCCTACAGTGGGCCTAAGGTCATCATTCTCAAAGTCTCTGCGTTTGCCTTCCAAGACATGGATGGTGTGGTCAGAGCTGTTGTCACTGAAGAATGAGGCAAAGAAGTCATTAAGAACTTCAGACTTCTCCAAATCTAGGGTAGCTAGTTCTCCCAATAGCTTCTGGAGAGGGCCCGCACTGTCCCTAGTCTGTGTTTGATTTGCAATGTACCCATAGAATCCCTTCTTGTTATCCTTAACATCCCTAGCCAAATTAATTCTGTGTCTTATCTTTCCTAACCTGGTCCCTATCTTCCCCGACAACATCCCTGTATTCTTCCCAGGCTGCCTGTCCTTGCTTCCACCTTTTATAAGCCTCTTTTTTCATTTGAATTTTCCTCAGCAGCTCCTTATCCATCCAAGGAGGTCTCCTGGCCCTCCTGCTGCACTTCCTTCTAGTTGGGATGCAACACTCCTGAGCTTGTAGCAGGTGATCCTTGAATATCAGCCAACAGTCTTGGGCTCCTCTGCCCTCTAGGGCTGTATCCCATGGAACCTTACTAAGCAAGTTCCTGAAGAGGCCAAAGCCTGCTCTCTTGAAGTCTTGGGCAGTGATCTTGCTGCACGCTCTTCTCACTGTCCTGAGGATCTCAAATTCAACCATGTCATGATGGCTACAACCAAGCCTGCCCTGGAGCATCTAGCATGAAGACCCCTGATTTTAATCCCCAAGTAACTACTGTATTAAGTAGCTTATTTATGACTAGCTTTGTGCAGCCAACTTTTTTCCAGCTTAAATTGTTAAGGCTTAGGAGGTTATCACCCTGTAGTATGGAAAAGAGACAACTAGAGGTAGTAGAACGAAGGTCTAAAACGTTATATTTGTTTGGAAAGAGTGAATAGCCATTGTCTCATAGAGTACAGCAGTCACTCAAATAGCAACAAGCATATTTAAGAAAGAAGTATTTTGGACTGAGCACTTTTTAGAAGGAATTACTCAATTCATTGGAACCAGCCTGCCTTATTTATGTTGTGTACCTCCCTAGATCATTGATGCCAAAGGTTCTGCCACCTGTTTGGCAGATGAGTGAAATATCTTTCATTTTCAAATGCTTGGAATACCCAAGTAATTGAGGGAATTATGCATCTTTTGCATAACTAAAATATCATCTTTTGATCATCCCTATGTGTATTTGTTGAACACGATATGATGTTAATTTATGCAGAGTTTTATAAAGGATAGCGATTGAGTACTGAAAAAAACTTTAGTTCATCTAAGAGCATTTTTAAACTTTTAGTGTAGAATTTGCCTTAAAGGTTTGTCTTTAATGAGAGCAGGCTCAGTATTAGCCAGAAGAGTTGGACTGACTAGGTTTTTCATTATCTAGTTTTGTACATTGTGTCCAGAAGATTTTTGTCAGGATACATGTATGATTTCCACATTAAGTTTGTTTACTGCCTGGCGGTTCTACTTCTATGAGTGCTACGTGCTTTGCGTCATATAAAACTTGCTTCCCATATCTTGGAAGTTCACTTTCTTTCCATGTCACTTCTCAGGGCTGAACACATCATAGGTTCAGAGCAAAGCAAGGCAGCACAAAAACTTCCCATTCTACAAGCATCTCTTTGTACAAACACCAGACACACAGACTTTGCTTTAGAAGGTCACTTCACAGTAATGCACAGTACTTACCCAGGAAGAGAAGAGTCGGGGCCCTCAAGAGCTCATCTAAACAAAAGGTCACAGTGGGGTGAATATGGATTAAGTCATACCAGCTTAAGAGCTGGTTTCAGTCTCTTCTGCATCCCAGCAAAGTTCAGCAAATAAAAGACATAATATTGTCTTATGTTTTAGGAGGTCACAGATGGGGTTTAGAGCAGAATTTGCTCATCTGTTCACTATGAAACTCTTGCAAGCAGGCACTCTCCAGTCTTGTGGCCAAGATGGGGAAATGCAATTTGTAATTACAAGAATCACAACTTAGAATAACCTTTCATTTCACACCTAGACTATCTTAACATGATATTAATTCTGTTTTGTATATTTATTTCCTCATCTAACAAAAAAAAATCTTTATACATGATTCTGTCTTCTTTCTGATATGAAAGGTGCTCTTCTGACGTAAACTACCATACAACAGAGTGAGAGTGGTTCACAGTATCACAGTATCACAGTATGTTAGAGATTGGAAGGGACCTCAAAAGATCATCTAGTCCAATCCCACAGCCTGTCCAGGTCTCGCTGAATGGCAGCACAGCCTTCTGGCGTGTCGGCCACCCCTCCCAGCTTAGTGTCATCAGCAGACTTGCTGATAGTACACTCAATTCCCTCATCTAAATCATTGATGAATATATTAAATAATACTGGTCCCAGTACCGACCCTTGAGGCACTCCACTAGATACAGGCCTCCAACTAGACTCCGCCCCATAGACTACAACTCTCTGGCTTCTCTCCTTCAGCCAGTTCACAGTCCACCTCACTACCCGATCATCCAGACCACACTTCCTCAATTTAGCTGCGAGGATGCTGTGGGAGACTGTGTCAAACGCTTTGCTGAAGTCAAGGTAGACCACATCCACCGCTCTGCCATCATCCATCCACCGTGTTATTTCCTCATAAAAGGCTACGAGATTGGTCAAGCATGACTTCCCCTTGGTGAAGCCATGTTGACTGCTCCTCATAACCCTCTTATCCTTGATATGCCTTAAGATGGCACCAAGGATAAGGTGTTCCATTACTTTCCCAGGAATGGAGGTGAGGCTGACCGGTCTATAGTTACCCGGGTCCTCCTTCTTGCCCTTTTTGAAGACAGGAGTGACATTTGCTTTCCTCCAGTCCTCAGGCACCTCTCCCGTTTCCTAAGACTTGGTAAAGATGATGGAGAGCGGTCTAGCAATGACCTCCGCCAGTTCCCTCAGCACCCGCGGGTGCATCCCATCTGGAGCCATGGATTTATGGATGTCCAGATTGCTCAACTGGTCTTTAACCCATTCCTCATCGACTAAGGCAGACCGCTGCGTTGACCTATCTTCTTCTGAGGTCTCAGCGGTACAGGGCTCTTCAGGACTGCCTCCGGCAGAGTAGACAGAGACAAAGAAGGCATTCAGTAACTCTGCCATCTCTGTATCTTCTGTCACCAGGGCACCCATCCCGTTCATCAGCGGGCCTACATTGCCTCTGGTGTTAGTTTTATCTGCCATGTATTTGAAAAAGCTCTTTCTGCTGTCCTTGACCCCTCTTGCCAGCTTTAATTCCAAGGAGGCCTTAGTCATCCTAGCAGCTTTCCTACATCCTCTAGCAGCAGCCTTATATTCTTCCCAAGTGGCCAGCCCTTCCTTCCATGACCTGTAAACTCTTCTCTTCCACTTGAGCATACCCAGCAATTCCCTATTTAGCCACGCAGGTCTCCTGGCCCTCTTCCTTGACTTCCTACGTGTCGGGATGCTCTGATCTTGAGCTCGGAAAAAGCAGTCCTTGAACGTCAACCAACTATCTTGGGCCCCTTTACCTTCAAGCAGCCTAGTCCCCGGAATTTCCTCTAGCAATTGCTTGAAGAGGCCAAAGTTTGCCCTGCTAAAGTCCAGGGTTGCAATTCTACTTGCTATTCTACTGGTCCTACCACACAAGATCCTGAATTCTACCATCTCGTGGTCGCTGCGATCAAGGCAGCCCTCAACCTTCACTCCTTCAACCCCACCACCCCGCCTGGCTGGCCTGTCTTTACTGAAAAGGACATAGCCCTCCATGACTATATTCCAGTCATGTGAGCTGTCCCACCACGTCTCTGTAATTGCCACCAGGTCATAATCTCCTGACTTAACACAGGTTTCTAGCTCCTCCTGCTTATTTCCCATGCTGCGCGCATTGGTGTACAGACATTTCAGGGAGCGAGCTGAGCACACCGATTTCACCCTAGGATTACAGGAGGCCTCCCAGTCTTCATCAATTCCGGAGCGCTGTCCCACTGAGGCAAGCCCAGCTACAACCCCATCCCCCTTCGAATCTAGTTTAAAGCTCTCCAAATGAGCCCTGCTAATTCGTGCCCCAGCATCCTTTTGCCTCTGTGCGATAAACCTTTCCCACATGCCAATGTCCAGACTGGTGCCCTATAAAACCAGCCGTTATCAAGGAATCCAAAGCCCTGCCTGCAGCACCAGCCTCGAAGGCAATCGTTTATGGACTGAATTTTCCCATTCAGTCCCACATCCTCAATAGAAGATGGAAGGAGTGAAGAGAAGATCCCTTGAGCCCCAGAGTCTTTCACCATCCGCCCCAAGGCCCTGTAGTCTTTCTTTATCCCCCTCAGACTCTGGGAAGCAGCTTCCCCCTCACCCGTCTGGAAGACCAGCAGCGGGTAGTAGTCTGTCAGGTGCACCAGGTTGGGGTTCCTTTGGAACAGTTCCCCCTTCCCTAGCAAGTGATCCCAGATGCTCGGCTTCCCTACCTTCTAGTTCATGACTGTCGGCCCCATTGTCCCAACATTGGAGCATCCAGGTGATGATGTGCTCATTTGGAAGAAGGCTGAAACTTTTTTGCATATTCTGCAGCTCAGCCAAGGAGAGGGATTGAGAAGTTGCCTCTTGTTCTCCCTCTTCCTCTGTTCCTTGCACTAATTCCCCTCATTCCTCTTGTTCAGATGTCACCCCTTCTAGTTCATGCATTGAGCCTTCATCTTCCTTCACTACATGAGTTGTTTTTGTGCTTTTTGTTTACATTTCTTCTTGCTTATAGGGCCAATTGATATCAGAACAGATTGCTCCTTTGGTTCAGCTGCAGTGTCTTTCACTGTGGTTGGAGTGGTTTCAATGTCTTTCATGGTGGTTGGATTGACTGCAATGTCTTAAACTGAGATTGGAGTGGCTGCAGTGTTTTTCACTGGGGTTGGAGTGGCCTCAGTGTCTGTTGTCGGGGTTTGACTATCTGCTGTGCTTGTCACTGGGGTTGGGGTAGCCTCTCATTTGCTTTTCCCCTTGCTTACAGGAGCAACTGATATTGGCACTGATTGGTCATCTGGTTTAGCTGCAGTGTCTATCACTATGGTTGTAATGGCTGCAGTATTTGCTGTCAGGGTTGGTGCAGCTGTTGTGCTTGGGGGTTGAGTAGCACCAGTAGCTGCATTGCCTGTTGCTGTTGGGGTTTGAGTAGCTGCTGTACTTGTCACTGGGGTTGGTGCAGCTGCGGTACTTGGAGTTGGAGTCGGAGTCGCTGCGCTGTCTGTTGTGGTCAGGGTTTGAGTAGCTGCTGTAATTGTTGCTGGGGTTGGTGTAGCTGCTGTGCTTGGAGTAGCTCTATTGTCTGTTGCTTTGCCATCAGATCCAGAGACATCTTTTTACTGTTCCCTACAGAGCACGGCTCTATAAGCCAGGACAAACCCCAGCACATTGCGGTGAGTTGTCCCTCTCTGGTATTGCCAGGACAACATCACACCATGTCTATGTGTTCTGCTATTTTTTCTGGATTTTGCAGTTGTTCAGGGTTGAAGTTCCAAAGCACTGGAGGGGCCCATTGGCCTAGGTGCTAGCCCATACTGTCCCTGCCACTCATGACTGTCCAGCCTCAGGGAAGATCTCTTGGTGGTATTCTTAGATCATCATTTAACCTTAGACAAGACCCGAGCCCAACCCTACTTATCTTCTGAAATCAGATAAGATCAACCCTACTCAGGGTGGCATGGCCACGGGTAAAGCACATGCACCTCACTACCCGATCATCCAGACCACACTTCCTCAATTTAGCTGTGAGGATGCTGTGGGAGACTGTGTCAAACGCTTTGCTGAAGTCAAGGTAGACCACATCCACCGCTCTGCCATCATCCATCCACCATGTTATTTCCTCATAAAAGGCTATGAGATTGGTCAAGCATGACTTCCCCTTGGTGAAGCCATGTTGACTGCCCCTCATAACCCTCTTATCCTTGATATGCCTTAAGATGGCACCAAGGATAAGGTGTTCCATCACTTTCCCAGGAATGGAGGTGAGGCTGACCGGTCTATAGTTACTCGGGTTCTCCTAAGCTGGCTGGGAAACTGAACATAGCATCTAAACCATTTCTTTATTTTCTGAATCTAGTGAGGTGGATATGGATACTTTTTGTTTCTTTTTTTTTTTTTTTACTGTGCTTGTGTAATATGCAATAATAATTGCCATTGCCAACATTTGTATGCTGTGGCATTGGTAAACTCTTTCTTTAATTGGTTAAGACTTGTTGGAATTATTTATGCATTATTCAGTTGTTGCTTGTTATTAAAACTTACCAGGAAACACGTTTACTTACTATTTAGTCTAACTCTTAAATACAGAAGTGGTGCAGAACTAATCATAAGTCATGAGCTGAAATAAGATAGCTGTTCTTTGTGTTGTTATTAAATCACAGGGATTTTCTGTTTTCTTCGCATCATAGTGTCATTAGTCATCATCTGCCAAGGTAGATATAACAGTGCCAAGAGAAATGAAATTTTCAGGCACTAGACTGAAATAAAAATGATAAAAATACTTATACTTTTCTTTAAATGATTCTTGGACATGGTAAACAGCATTAAAGTTTGGTGGTTTTTTTCTTTACTTTGTCTCTGCATTCCATACCTACTTACCTCAAAATATTTAAGAATAAGCTAGCAAGTACAAAGACTTGATATTCTGTACATTTTCTTGGATAGACAATTTGAAAATCAGGTATGTTCTCATATGCCCTTCACTCACTGGAAGGGAACCCTGCACAGCTTCAAGTCCCTTTGTGTTTATTAAAAAAGAGAATGTAAGTGGACACAACTTCTGCAAATAACAGACTGCCAAATGTATTTATTTCATTCCTTCTTACTGTGTGTATCTTGACAGCAGTGTATTTTGCATGGCTTCTGGGTGCAAAACCCATGGTGGGACATGGTACAATTCTTATCTCTTGAAAACTACTGTCTGTGAGCCAAAAAATAAAAAGAGCCACTATCAACAACACATTGAGAAATATAATCTCTTTCCTGAATTTTGCCATTTTGTGTTTGAGCTCTGATCATTAAGTGATCTACTTTCAGGGTGCAGCTCCTAGTTTTCGTTGCTTCACAAGTATTTGGTTGTTCATGTGTGAAATCCCATCAACAGGGAAGTAATGAGGCAAAAGTGCTGTATGGATTTCCAGTAGCTCGGATGTTAGGAACTAGGTTTGAATTAGCTAAACCAAGGATTTCCATCTGAATTGGTGTCCTGGTATCAGCTGTAAGTTATTTTTCGTCTTCCTAGTAGCTGGTGCAGTGCTGTGCTTTTGACTTCAGTCTGAGAACAATGATGATAACACACCAATGTTTTAGTTGTTGATAAGTAATGCTTACCCTGATCAAGGACTTTTCAGCCTCTCATGCTCTGCCAATGAGGAGGGGCACAAGAAGCCAGGAGGAAGCAGAGAAAGGACACGTGAATCAAACTAGCCAAAGGGATATTACATACCACAGCACATCATGCCCAGTATATAAACTGGGAGGAGTGCCGCAGAAAAAATACGGACCCAGTCAGAGATCAGTATGATCAGACCAAAGCCTTTTATTGCAAAGCCTTAACTCCTTAAATACTATTGCTTACAAACGCTTACAGTGATTTGGCATATTATGATTGGATACATGTCTTGAAGACCCTTAGGGTTTTATATATCTTTTGGATGACCCTACTTGAGCAGGGGATTTGGGCTAGATCATATATCCAACATATGCCAACCACAGGATGCTGGGCCTGCCCTTTTTCTCCTGTAAGGCTCTCTGATAACAGCGGTGGCCATCCTTCACATCAAGGTCTGGCATGGCATGTGTCCCCATCGCTCCACGCCTGCTGGGTTGCAGCCAACAGCAGAGCTAAAGGTTCTTCTTAGTGGCAAACACAGAGGCCAACCCAGTCTTGCCCTTGACTGGTAGCAGGCATTTGGTCAGCCTCAGTCCTTGCACCTTGTTGTCAATGCAGAGTTTCACCTGCTTCATCCAGTAGCAATTCACTACTATGACAAAGCACACACATTTACATTAGCAGAATAACTATTACAGAGTGCAGCAGCATGTTGAAGATGCTGATGGCAACGAGGGACTAGCCGGAGAAATTTCTTACCAGTGGAGTTCTCCCACCCTCTTAATTTGTTCCATTACCTGCTTTATAACACTACCATTGTATTAGAATCTTTCTGGCTTTTGTCTTAGCATTTTCTAGCAACTGCTGCAAATTTGCATGCTCTAACATCTCTTCTACAAGTGACAAATCCATACAATACAAGGTGTAGTTTCTTATTAGCAGCTGGCTAGTAAATACGTGTGGTTTTATACACAAAATCACAGCATCTAATAATAGCTACTTTACAAGCACACATATTCAAGCTGTTACATTTCAGTTGCCCCCAAGTGATGTTTTGCAGTCTTCTGTTTTTCTCTTCCTTTATCTCATTCTGCTTGGGGTATTCATGGTTAGGTGCTTGTTTGGCCAAATTATTTCCAGTTTCCTGATCAGAGTCACCTTGTTGATGTCCTTTACAGTACATAATAGCTACTCCTTCAGGTAGCTGAACAGCTTCCAGTAACTGTACAATTTCTGTAGCATGTTTAATCTGTTTCCCTTGTGTGTTCAGAAGTCCACATTCTTTCCAGATAGCACCATGTGCATGGACCACACCAAATACGTATTTAGAATCAGTCCAAATATGTATCCTTTTATCTTTAGCTAATTCCAGGGCTCTCATTAACGCTATTATTTCTGCCTTCTGGGCAGAGGTGTTTGAAGGTAAAGATATAGCTTCTATTACCTGTGAAGTGGTGGTAACAGCATATCCTGCCTTTCGTTCAACATTTTCATGAAGCTCCTACTATCAGTAAACCAAGAATCAGCATCTTCCAGAGATTTTTCTTTCAAGTCTGGTCAGCTCAAATATACAGTCTCTATAGTGGCCAAGCAGTCTTGTGTTAGTGGTTCTGTCAATCATTCCTGCAAAAAGGATGCTGGATTCACAATGTTATTGACCACAATTTCTATATCATCATGTTCCACAAGGGTGGCCTGGTATTTTAAGAAGCGTGAAGGAGATAACCAGTGGGCTCCTTTCTGTTCCAGGACTGCTGATACAACATGGAACACTAGTACAGTAATCTTTTGTCCCAAGGTAAATTTGCGAGCCTCTTCAATATTCATGACAACTGCTGCCACAGCCCTTAGGCATCCGGAACATGCTTTGCTAGCTTCATTCAGCTGTTTTCTAAAAATATGCCACTGCCCTTCTGTAGGGTCCTAGTTTCTGAGCAAGGACCCCAAAGCTATTCCGTTTTTCATACGAATATAGCCAAAACGGTTTAGTCACATCTGGAAGTCCCAGAGCTGGAGCTCTCATTAGCTCTGTTTTTAAATTTCTAAAAACCTCTGCTGCTGAATCAGTTCAGTCCAGAGACAGAGGGTTTCTCTTCAACAGTTCATATAGTGGTCTTACCAGAACACCATAATTATGAATCCAAAGTCTGCACCATCCAGTCATTCCCAGGAATGTCTGGATCTCCTTGATGGTTGACAGTCATAGAGTCTGGCAAATGGCTTCTTTTCTAGCAGTTCCAAGTTCCTTCTGTCCTCCTGTTATTCCATATCCTAGGTAGGAAACTCAGGTTTGGATTAGTTGGGCCTTTTGGATACCTAATAAACGTTCAGTCACAGAAAATTTAATAATTCCACAGTCCACTGGTTACATTCTTCCTTTGTTTCAGTAGCAATTAATAGGTCATCCACATATTATAACAGAGTCCCCATCTGAGCAGGTGGCTTTCATGATTCTAGTTCTCCTGCTGATTACCAAAAATTGCTGGACTATTTTTAAACCCCTGTGGTAATACTTTACTAGTTAATTGAGGTTTTTTTCCTGTGTCAGTATTTCCCTATTCAAAAGCAAATAGATTTTGGCTTTCATTTGCCCAATGGTAATCAAAAGAAAGCATCCTTTAAATCCAGGATGGCAAACCATTTCTGATTATTATTCAGTTTAGTCAAGAAATCATGCGAATTATCTATTACTGGACAAATATCCTCTGCGATTTTGTTGATTGCTCTGAGATCTTGAACCAATATGCAACTTTTTGTATCATGTTTCTTTACTGGCCAGATAGGAGTGTTATATTCCAATTCACATTAAATGAATAGTCTATATTTTTAAAATTATCAATGATTTTTTTTAATTCCCTTTGATCTCCTAATTTTAAGGGGTATTGTTTTATTCTAATTGAGCAGGCCCCCCCCCTTTTTATTCCCACTATGACAGGCAAAGTATTTTTCGCCTTACCTGGAACTTCAGATGCCCATACTCTCACATACACTTGATTAAGGTTTTCTTCTATTTCAAGGAGGTCCGCCTTTTTGCTTTTCTGCTGAATTAAAGATAAACACAAAACTGCAATTAATTGGTTGTTTTTAAGTCTAAATTCCATTTATGCATTCCTATTTGTTTTCCCAATTTGTACTTTAAAGGTTTCAGAAAGAATGCCTTTCTTTTTTTTTTTTTTCTTCTCTCCTCAGCTCTGTCATCCATCCTGGCTGTTCCACTGAACTGAGCTGAATTGGAGGGCAGCTTTTTTTTTTTTTTTTTGAGCATTGATTCAGATAAAACTCCCGGAACAAGCTTGCCAACAAAGTTTTCAAGCTGACAAGCAGGTATTCTTTATTGCGGTGCCGGGAAACACAGGGGATAGCTCCTCCTAACGTGTGTCCCCGTATTGCTATACAAGCCATCCTTATATAGTGCCTGGGCATGCATACATATTAATGAGGCTACATATGGATTGCATCATTTTCCAGAGTGTTCCCCGCATGCGTACAGAATTGTGGTGGTGGTCTCTGAGGGTCGTTTACTTCTTCCAACAATCTTCATCACTTCTGGCAGCCTTTGAAGCACACACAGTAGATGCTCATACCAGTTTAATTGGTTCATTAGCACCAGAGACATAATAATCCTCCTATCCTCCTACTTATCAGTTAGTTTAACTGTAGCCCATCCTGGACACCTGCGGTTCCCAGATACTCCTTATCCCTGTGTCCTGTTCTTCTAGACTGTTTTTCTTAAAACTATGCCACCTATAACGATTTATCTTGCGAGAATTCTCAGTATGTTCTCTAGCTGTACTCTATTTTTTTTTCTATGTATCATGCACCTCAATAATTTTCCATTTCTACTGTTACAAATCCATCTGTCCTGGGTTTAGCAGCAGCAGTCATTTTTTCTCCTTCTTGGTAGCTGGTGCAGTGCTGTGTTTTGACTTTCGGGCTCAGAACAAAGCTGATAAAAATGATGTTTTGGTTTGGCCAAGGACTTTGTGAGTCTCATGCTCTACCAGGGAGGAGGGGAGGCCGGGAGGAAGCAGAGACAGGACACCTGACCCAAACTGACCAAAGAGGTATTCCATACCACAGCACGTCATGCCGAGGGGGGAACTGGGGGGGAACCCGGAAGGAGAGGGGGTCGGCCGGGTCGGACTGGCGGTTCGGCGCGTGGTATTGTACTCCTTTCCTTTGCTGTTTTCTCTTATCATTGTTGTCGTTGGTGGTAGCAGTGGTGATTCGTATTGTACCTTAGTTACTAAACTGTTCTTATCTCAAGCCGTGGGAGTTGCATTTCTTTTTGATTCTCCTCTCCGTTCCCCCAGGAGTAGGGGGAGGGCAAGAAGGGGGGGGAGTGGGTAACAAGCTGTCTGGCTGTGGGTTAAACCACGACACCATCAAACTTAATATTACTTAAAACTGATTCTAAAGGTTTTTATATATTCCATTTTGTGATTTTGTGCCTCCTTGTCTCAACATGGGTACCGAACTCTTATCAAATAACTTCTTTCTCCCCCCTCCCCCCAAAGTCACTCACCCTGCTTTGCACGGCTTCCCATCCCTCTGGGAGCAGGGGAGCAGAAGGGGAGTAGTGAGCTAGCATCTGTGTGATTCTGAGATACCACCTGGGTTTAAACCATGACAGTCCTTTGTGGTGGCCAGCGTGGGGCACAAAGGGTTAAGGCAGCGACAGATCTGACCAGAGTGTGTCTAATCATATTTGTGATAAACATTCATTGTTTTGGATTAAAAGTCACTCATCACAATGTTGATTTATTTCCTCTTGGAATTGTTGCACTTGGTCTCATAGTGTCAGCATGTCACACTTGCAGCCAGTATTTGCTGTTTTAGTGTTTATTGGCTGGGGGGCCTGGGCTATGATTCCTGTTTCACTGTACTTTATGGTAATGACTTGTAATACAACAGCATCATTGACCATGAAACTGCTTTAGTATGTGTTCTCAGCATGGCTATCATTTCTATACTTTGGGAGGCATGTAATGGGAATTTTTAACAATTGCTCATCCTTTTTTTTCCTTCCATCTGAGGGTCAACCTATGAAGGATACATCCCATCACAACCTCCACTCCCCCACCAGGCTATTTAGAGCAGCATTTGAGAATTATAGAAGTTTTGAATGCCCTTTGGATACACTGGAAAACATCCTGGTTCATTTCCTGGGAACCAGTATGCTGCTGCATATACTGCATGTGCTTTACCCGTGGCCATGCCACCCTGAGTAGGGTTGATCTTATCTGATTTCAGAAGATAAGTAGGGTTGGGCTCGGGTCTTGTCTAAGGTTAAATGATGATCTAAGAATACCACCAAGAGATCTTCCCTGAGGCTGGACAGTCATGAGTGGCAGGGACAGTATGGGCTAGCACCTAGGCCAATGGGCCCCTCCAGTGCTTTGGAACTTCAACCCTGAACAACTGCAAAATCCAGAAAAAATAGCAGAACACATAGACATGGTGTGATGTTGTCCTGGCAATACCAGAGAGGGACAACTCACCGCAATGTGCTGGGGTTTGTCCTGGCTTATAGAGCCGTGCTCTGTAGGGAACAGTAAAAAGATGTCTCTGGATCTGATGGCAAAGCAACAGACAATAGAGCTACTCCAAGCACAGCAGCTACACCAACCCCAGCAACAATTACAGCAGCTACTCAAACCCTGACCACAACAGACAGCGCAGCGACTCCGACTCCAACTCCAAGTACCGCAGCTGCACCAACCCCAGTGACAAGTACAGCAGCTACTCAAACCCCAACAGCAACAGGCAATGCAGCTACTGGTGCTACTCAACCCCCAAGCACAACAGCTGCACCAACCCTGACAGCAAATACTGCAGCCATTACAACCATAGTGATAGACACTGCAGCTAAACCAGATGACCAATCAGTGCCAATATCAGTTGCTCCTGTAAGCAAGGGGAAAAGCAAATGAGAGGCTACCCCAACCCCAGTGACAAGCACAGCAGATAGTCAAACCCCGACAACAGACACTGAGGCCACTCCAACCCCAGTGAAAAACACTGCAGCCACTCCAATCTCAGTTTAAGACATTGCAGTCAATCCAACCACCATGAAAGACATTGAAACCACTCCAACCACAGTGAAAGACACTGCAGCTGAACCAAAGGAGCAATCTGTTCTGATATCAATTGGCCCTATAAGCAAGAAGAAATGTAAACAAAAAGCACAAAAACAACTCATGTAGTGAAGGAAGATGAAGGCTCAATGCATGAACTAGAAGGGGTGACATCTGAACAAGAGGAATGAGGGGAATTAGTGCAAGGAACAGAGGAAGAGGGAGAACAAGAGGCAACTTCTCAATCCCTCTCCTTGGCTGAGCTGCAGAATATGCAAAAAAGTTTCAGCCTTCTTCCAAATGAGCACATCATCACCTGGATGCTCCAATGTTGGGACAATGGGGCCGACAGTCATGAACTAGAAGGTAGGGAAGCCGAGCATCTGGGATCACTTGCTAGGGAAGGGGGAACTGTTCCAAAGGAACCCCAACCTGGTGCACCTGACAGACTACTACCCGCTGCTGGTCTTCCAGACGGGTGAGGGGGAAGCTGCTTCCCAGAGTCTGAGGGGGATAAAGAAAGACTACAGGGCCTTGGGGCGGATGGTGAAAGACTCTGGGGCTCAAGGGATCTTCTCTTCACTCCTTCCATCTTCTATTGAGGATGTGGGACTGAATGGGAAAATTCAGTCCATAAACGATTGCCTTCGAGGCTGGTGCTGCAGGCAGGGCTTTGGATTCCTTGATAACGGCTGGTTTTATAGGGCACCAGTCTGGACATTGGCATGTGGGAAAGGTTTATCGCACAGAGGCAAAAGGATGCTGGGGCACGAATTAGCAGGGCTCATTTGGAGAGCTTTAAACTAGATTCGAAGGGGGATGGGGTTGTAGCTGGGCTTGCCTCAGTGGGACAGCGCTCCGGAATTGATGAAGACTGGGAGGCCTCCTGTAATCCTAGGGTGAAATCGGTGTGCTCAGCTCGCTCCCTGAAATGTCTGTACACCAATGCGCGCAGCATGGGAAATAAGCAGGAGGAGCTAGAAACCTGTGTTAAGTCAGGAGATTATGACCTGGTGGCAATTACAGAGACGTGGTGGGACAGCTCACATGACTGGAATATAGTCATGGAGGGCTATGTCCTTTTCAGTAAAGACAGGCCAGCCAGGCGGGGTGGTGGGGTTGAAGGAGTGAAGGTTGAGGGCTGCCTTGATCGCAGCGACCACGAGATGGTAGAATTCAGGATCTTGTGTGGTAGGACCAGTAGAATAGCAAGTAGAATTGCAACCCTGGACTTTAGCAGGGCAAACTTTGGCCTCTTCAAGCAATTGCTAGAGGAAATTCCGGGGACTAGGCTGCTTGAAGGTAAAGGGGCCCAAGATAGTTGGTTGACGTTCAAGGACTGCTTTTTCCGAGCTCAAGATCAGAGCATCCCGACACGTAGGAAGTCAAGGAAGAGGGCCAGGAGACCTGCGTGGCTAAATAGGGAATTGCTGGGTATGCTCAAATGGAAGAGAAGAGTTTACAGGTCATGGAAGGAAGGGCTGGCCACTTGGGAAGAATATAAGGCTGCTGCTAGAGGATGTAGGAAAGCTGCTAGGATGACTAAGGCCTCCTTGGAATTAAAGCTGGCGAGAGGGGTCAAGGACAGCAGAAAGAGCTTTTTCAAATACATGGCAGATAAAACTAACACCAGAGGCAATGTAGGCCCGCTGATGAACGGGATGGGTGCCCTGGTGACAGAAGATACAGAGATGGCAGAGTTACTGAATGCCTTCTTTATCTCTGTCTACTCTGCCGGAGGCAGTCCTGAAGAGCCCTGTACCGCTGAGACCTCAGAAGAAGATAGGTCAACGCAGCGGTCTGCCTTAGTCGATGAGGAATGGGTTAAAGACCAGTTGAGCAATCTGGACATCCATAAATCCATGGCTCCAGATGGGATGCACCCGCGGGTGCTGAGGGAACTGGTGGAGGTCATTGCTAGACCGCTCTCCATCATCTTTACCAAGTCTTGGGAAACGGGAGAGGTGCCTGAGGACTGGAGGAAAGCAAATGTCACTCCTGTCTTCAAAAAGGGCAAGAAGGAGGACCCGGGTAACTATAGACCGGTCAGCCTCACCTCCATTCCTGGGAAAGTAATGGAACACCTTATCCTTGGTGCCATCTTAAGGCATATCAAGGATAAGAGGGTTATGAGGAGCAGTCAACATGGCTTCACCAAGGGGAAGTCATGCTTGACCAATCTCGTAGCCTTTTATGAGGAAATAACACGGTGGATGGATGATGGCAGAGCGGTGGATGTGGTCTACCTTGACTTCAGCAAAGCGTTTGACACAGTCTCCCACAGCATCCTCGCAGCTAAATTGAGGAAGTGTGGTCTGGATGATCGGGTAGTGAGGTGGACTGTGAACTGGCTGAAGGAGAGAAGCCAGAGAGTTGTAGTCTATGGGGCAGAGTCTAGTTGGAGGCCTGTATCTAGTGGAGTGCCTCAAGGGTCGGTACTGGGACCAGTATTATTTAATATATTCATCAATGATTTAGATGAGGGAATTGAGTGTACTATCAGCAAGTCTGCTGATGACACTAAGCTGGGAGGGGTGGCCGACACGCCAGAAGGCTGTGCTGCCATTCAGCGAGACCTGGACAGGCTGTGGGATTGGACTAGATGATCTTTTGAGGTCCCTTCCAATCTCTAACATACTGTGATACTGTGATACTGTGAACCACTGTCACTCTGTTGTATGGTAGTTTACGTCAGAAGAGCACCTTTCATATCAGAAAGAAGACAGAATCATGTATAAAGATTTTTTTTTGTTAGATGAGGAAATAAATATACAAAACAGAATTAATATCATGTTAAGATAGTCTAGGTGTGAAATGAAAGGTTATTCTAAGTTGTGATTCTTGTAATTACAAATTGCATTTCCCCATCTTGGCCACAAGACTGGAGAGTGCCTGCTTGCAAGAGTTTCATAGTGAACAGATGAGCAAATTCTGCTCTAAACCCCATCTGTGACCTCCTAAAACATAAGACAATATTATGTCTTTTATTTGCTGAACTTTGCTGGGATGCAGAAGAGACTGAAACCAGCTCTTAAGCTGGTATGACTTAATCCATATTCACCCCACTGTGACCTTTTGTTTAGATGAGCTCTTGAGGGCCCCGACTCTTCTCTTCCTGGGTAAGTACTGTGCATTACTGTGAAGTGACCTTCTAAAGCAAAGTCTGTGTGTCTGGTGTTTGTACAAAGAGATGCTTGTAGAATGGGAAGTTTTTGTGCTGCCTTGCTTTGCTCTGAACCTATGATGTGTTCAGCCCTGAGAAGTGACATGGAAAGAAAGTGAACTTCCAAGATATGGGAAGCAAGTTTTATATGACGCAAAGCACGTAGCACTCATAGAAGTAGAACTGCCAGGCAGTAAACAAACTTAATGTGGAAATCATACATGTATCCTGACAAAAATCTTCTGGACACAATGTACAAAACTAGATAATGAAAAACCTAGTCAGTCCAACTCTTCTGGCTAATACTGAGCCTGCTCTCATTAAAGACAAACCTTTAAGGCAAATTCTACACTAAAAGTTTAAAAATGCTCTTAGATGAACTAAAGTTTTTTTCAGTACTCAATCGCTATCCTTTATAAAACTCTGCATAAATTAACATCATATCGTGTTCAACAAATACACATAGGGATGATCAAAAGATGATATTTTAGTTATGCAAAAGATGCATAATTCCCTCAATTACTTGGGTATTCCAAGCATTTGAAAATGAAAGATATTTCACTCATCTGCCAAACAGGTGGCAGAACCTTTGGCATCAATGATCTAGGGAGGTACACAACATAAATAAGGCAGGCTGGTTCCAATGAATTGAGTAATTCCTTCTAAAAAGTGCTCAGTCCAAAATACTTCTTTCTTAAATATGCTTGTTGCTATTTGAGTGACTGCTGTACTCTATGAGACAATGGCTATTCACTCTTTCCAAACAAATATAACGTTTTAGACCTTCGTTCTACTACCTCTAGTTGTCTCTTTTCCATACTACAGGGTGATAACCTCCTAAGCCTTAACAATTTAAGCTGGAAAAAAGTTGGCTGCACAAAGCTAGTCATAAATAAGCTACTTAATACAGTAGTTACTTGGGGATTAAAATCAGGGGTCTTCATGCTAGATGCTCCAGGGCAGGCTTGGTTGTAGCCATCATGACATGGTTGAATTTGAGATCCTCAGGACAGTGAGAAGAGCGTGCAGCAAGATCACTGCCCAAGACTTCAAGAGAGCAGGCTTTGGCCTCTTCAGGAACTTGCTTAGTAAGGTTCCATGGGATACAGCCCTAGAGGGCAGAGGAGCCCAAGACTGTTGGCTGATATTCAAGGATCACCTGCTACAAGCTCAGGAGTGTTGCATCCCAACTAGAAGGAAGTGCAGCAGGAGGGCCAGGAGACCTCCTTGGATGGATAAGGAGCTGCTGAGGAAAATTCAAATGAAAAAAGAGGCTTATAAAAGGTGGAAGCAAGGACAGGCAGCCTGGGAAGAATACAGGGATGTTGTCGGGGAAGATAGGGACCAGGTTAGGAAAGATAAGACACAGAATTAATTTGGCTAGGGATGTTAAGGATAACAAGAAGGGATTCTATGGGTACATTGCAAATCAAACACAGACTAGGGACAGTGCGGGCCCTCTCCAGAAGCTATTGGGAGAACTAGCTACCCTAGATTTGGAGAAGTCTGAAGTTCTTAATGACTTCTTTGCCTCATTCTTCAGTGACAACAGCTCTGACCACACCATCCATGTCTTGGAAGGCAAACGCAGAGACTTTGAGAATGATGACCTTAGGCCCACTGTAGGAGAGGATCTGGTTCAAGACCATCTTAAGAACCTGAACATACACAAGCCCATGTGACCTGACGAAAACCATGCGTGGGTCCTGAACGAGCTGGTGAATGAAGTGGCCAAGCCACTGGCCATCATATTTGAATAACCATGGGAGACAGGTGAAGTTCCCAATGACTAGAAAAAGGGAAATAAACCCCCCATTTTCAAGAAGAGGAAAATGGAAGATACAGGTAACTACAGACCAGGCAGTCCCACCTCTATGCCTGGCAAAATCTTCTAGTAGATTCTCCTGGAAGGCATGCTAAGGCACATGAAAAGAAGGTGCTTGGTGACAGCCAGCAAGGCTTCACTAGGGGGAAATAATGCCTGACCAATTTGGTGGCCTTCTATAATGAGGCTACGGAACTGATGGACAGGGGTAGAACAGCTGATGTCATCTACCTGGACTTGTGCAAAGCATTTGACACTGTCCCACACAACATCCTTGTATCTAAATTGGCGAGACATCAATTTGAGAGGTGGACCACTCAGTGGATAAAGAACTGGCTGAATGGCCACACGCAAAATGTTGTGGTTAACCCATTCTAGTTCCTCACTACCCTCACAGGAAAGACTTCTTCCGTATATTAGATCTAAACTTCCCCTGGTTAAGTTTTACCCCATTACCCCTTGTCCTGTCACTACAGTCCCTAATGATGTGCCCGTCCCCAGCATCCTTATAGGCCCCCTTCAGACACTGGAACGTTGCTATGAGGCCTCCACACAGCCTTCTCTTCTCCAGGCTGAACAGCCCCAACTTTCTCAGCCTATCTTCAGACATGATGTGCTCCAGTTCCCTGATCATACTTGTGGCCCTTCTCTGGACTTGTTCCAACATTTCCATGTCCTTCTTATGTTGAGGACACCAGAACTGTACACAGTACTCCAAGTGAGGTCTCACGAGAGCAGAATAAAGGGGCAGGATCACCTCCTTTGACCTGCTGGTCACACTCGATGCAGCCCAGGATATGGTTGGCTTTCTGGGCAGCTAGCACACGCTGCGGGTCATGTTCATTTTCTCATCAATCAACATCCCCAAGTCCTTCTCAGCATAGGCTGCCCTGAATCTCTTCTTTGCCCAACCTGTAGCTGTGCCTGGGATTGCTCCGACCCAAGTGTAGGACCTTGCACTTGGCATGCTTAAACTTCATGAGGTTGGCATCAACCCACCTCACAAGCATGTGGAGGGCCTCTGTATGGCATTCCTTCCCTCCAGCGTATCAACCGAACCACCCAGTTTGGTGTCATCAGCAAACATTCTGAGGGTGCACTGAATCCCACAGTCCACGTCACCGACAAAGATGTTGAACGAGACCAGTCCCAACACCAATCGCTGAGGGACACCACTCATTACTGGTTTCCAGCCGGACATTGAGCCATTGACCACAACTCTTTCCATGCGGCCATTCAGCCATGCAGTTGTTTATCCACTGAGTGGTCCGTCCATCAAATTGATGTCTCTCCAATTTAGAGACAAGGATGTTATGTGGGACAGTGTTGAATGCTTTGCACAAGTCCAGGTAGATGACAATAACCACTCTACCCCTGTTCATCAATTCTGTAGCCCCATCATAGAAGGCCACCAAACTGGTCAGGCAGGATTTCCCCATAGTAAAGGCATGCTGGCTGTCACCAAGCACCTTGCTGTTTTTCATGTATCTTAGCATGCCTTCCAGGAGAATCTACTAGAAGATTTTGCGAGGCTCAGAGTTGGGACTGTCTGGTCTGTAGTTACCTGGGTCATCCATTTTCCCCTTCTTGAAAATGGGGGGTTTATTTCCCTTTTTCCAGTCATTGGGAACTTCACCTGACTCCCATGGTTACTCAAATATGATGGACAGTGGCTTACCCACTTCATTCACCAGCTCCTTCAGGATCCACGCATGGTTTTCGTCGGATCACATGGGCTTGTGTATGTTCAGGTTCTTAAGATGATCTTGAACCAGATCCTCTCCTACAGTGGGCCTAAGGTCATCATTCTCAAAGTCTCTGCGTTTGCCTTCCAAGACATGGATGGTGTGGTCAGAGCTGTTGTCACTGAAGAATGAGGCAAAGAAGTCATTAAGAACTTCAGACTTCTCCAAAACCAGGGTAGCCATTTCTCCCAATAGCTTCTGGAGAGGGCCCCATTGTCCCTAGTCTGTCTTTGATTTGCAATGTACCCATAGAATCCCTTCCTGTTATCCTAACATCGTTAGCCAAATTTAATTCTAACTGGGTCTTATCTTTCCTAACCTGGTCCCTATCTTCCCCGACAACATCCCTGTATTCTTCCCAGGCTGCCTGTCCTTGCTTCCACCTTTTATAAGCCTCTTTTTTTCATTTGAATTTTCCTCAGCAGCTCCTTATCCATCCAAGGAGGTCTCCTGGCCCTCCTGCTGCACTTCCTTCTAGTTGGGATGCAACACTCCTGAGCTTGTAGCAGGTGATCCTTGAATATCAGCCAACAGTCTTGGGCCCCCCTGCTCTCAAGGGCTATACCCCATGAAACATTACTAAGCATGTTCCTGAAGAGGCCAAAGCCTGCTCTCTTGAAGTCTTGGGCAGTGATCTTGCTGCACGCTCTTCTCACTGTCCTGACGATCTTGAATTCAACCATGTCATGATTGCTGCATCCAACACTGCCCTGGAATGCCTCATTTCCAACCAGCCCTTCCCTCTTGATGAGCACAAGGTCAAGCATGGCACCTCTCCTTGTTGGCTCCTCTATTGCTTGCAGAAGGAAGTTGTCTTCCACACAGTCGAGGAACCTCCTGAATTGCTTGTGGGCATACTGTCCCTTCAACAGATATCAGGGTGGTTGAAGTCCCCCATGAGAGCAAGGGCCTGTGAGCGTGAGGCTGCTCCTATCTGTCTATAGAGTGCTTCATCCACAGATTCCTCTTGATCAGGCCATCTGTAATAGATCCCCACAGTAATGTCTCCCATCACAGTTCTCCGTTTAATCCTGACCAACAAACTCTCTGTTGACAGATCAGCTGTCCCCAGACAGAGTTCCATACTCTCCAGCCTATCCCTAACATAAATAGCAGCTCCCTCTCCCTGCTTGCTGGTGCTTTCTTTTCTAACGCGCCTGTAGCCTTCCATTCCAACACTCCAGTCATAGGAGCCATCCCACCATGTTTCTGTAACGCCTATGATATCATATCCCTGTAGATGTGCACACATCTTTAATCCCTCCTGTTTGTTCCCCATGCTATGGGCGTTTGTATAGAGGCATCAGAGCTGAGAACCAAATGAAGCCGGGTCATTGGCTGGTGCAGCTGGAATATCTCCACATTGCTCCGACCATTTATTATAGGTTTTGGCAACTGAGTGGGTGTGTTGGGATGGAATGATGCCCCCCTCCCCCAACACAGCTAGTTTAAAGCATCCTTGACCAGTCTGGCAAGCCTCCCACCAAAACCGCTCTTTCCCTTCGTCAGACCAGCTCAACCAGCCCCCAGTAGACCTGGCCTAGAAACATGAGTTCTGTGTTCAAGACACCCAAACCCCTGACTATGACATCACCCTCATAACCGTTTATTAACCTAGCCAATCCTCCTAGCTTTTTTAAGGTCATCCCTTGTATCCTGGAGAACTGATGAAAAGGCTGATCTCCAGAGCTCCTAACCACCTCTCCCAGGGCTCTGTAGTCCTTCTTTATGTTCTCCAGGCTACTACTATCTATATCACTAGCACCCACATGGATCACTAGAATTGGGTAATAGTTCATGGGACTTACTAGAGCAGGCAGCCACTCTGCAACATCCCTGACCCGTGCCACTGGTAGGCAACACACCTCCATTGAAACTGATTCAGGCCAGCAGACAAGTGCTTCTGTCCCTTTCAAAGTACAGTCCCCTAGACCCATTGCTTTTTCCTGGCAGCACCAGTAGAGATCTTCTTTACCAGTGCAACAGCTGGCTGTTTCTGGTGTGAGCCTGTTTCCTCATTAGCCCCCTGCAGGACAGCAAAGCTGTTCTGGGTGGGGACAACGGATTTAGGAGGAAGCCCCTTGCTTTAAAATGTCCTCTTCCTCCCTTTTTGTTGATTTTTTTTTTTTTGTTACTATTTCCCAGCTTCCTGTGTTAACGGCCTCCTTCTTTCCTCCATGAACTACAGTGGACGCTTGAGACCCCTGCACAGTTTTGGTCAGGAGCAAGCATTCCTGCTTCTTCTCAGCCTCCCTGACATCTTGCAGTCTATTAATAGCATCCCGCAGCTCAGCCACCTGCTGCAGGAGGAGCTCCACCAGGGAGCACCAAGTACAGCCCTGCCCATTGTGTACCATTCTCTCACAAGACTAGCGCAGTCATTCTCTACACCCCCAACTCTGCACTGCAGCCTTCCCTCTCATCGGCTCTGTCTGGGTGCCTACGCTGGCCACAGCTGGGGCAGCCAGAGCAGAACGCCCAGACTGGGCTGTGGTCATATGAGAAATGCTCACCATCCCACTCGCTTGCCCGCATGAGCTGCCTCAGCCCACCCTAGTCACTCACGCTCCCTAGGGCAGGTTTTTAACCAGTCAGGGCTTGTGCTTCTCCTCCTGGCTCCGCCCCCTGTGAGTCAGCTGCTTGCGTCAGCCGAGCTGCCAGCTCCTGGGCAAGTCCTTCGAGGACTTGAGGCTCTTTTGGTGGCTCTTGCTAAGTGCAAGGTCCTACACCTAGGTCGGATCAATCCCAGGCATAGCTACAGGTTGGGCAGAGAAGAGATTCAGAGCAGCCCTGTGGAAAAGGACTTGGGGGTGTTGGTCAATAAGAAGCTTAACATCAGCTGGCAGTGTGCACTTGCAACCCAGAAAGCCAAGCTTATCCTGGGCTGCATCAAAAGCAGTGTGACTAGCAGGTCTAAGGAGGTGATCCTGCCCCTCTACTGTGCTCTTGTGAGACCTCACTTGGAGTATTGCATACAGTTCTGGTGTCCTCAACATAAAAAGGACGTGGAACTTCTGGAACAAGTCCAGAGGAGGGCCACAAGGATGATCAGGGAACTGGAGCACATCCTGTATGAAGATAGGCTGAGAAAGTTGGGGCTGTTCAGCCTGGAGAAGAGAAGGTTGTGTGGAGACCTCATAGCAGCCTTCCAGTGTCTGAAGGGGGCCTATAAGGATGCTGGGGACGGACACTTCATTAGGGACTGTAGTGACAGGACAAGAGGTAGTGGGTTAAAACTTAAACAGGGGAAAGTTTAGATTGGATATTACGAAGACGGTCTTTAATGTATGTGTGGTAAGGCACTGGAATGGGTTGCCCAGGGAGGTTGTGAATGCTCCATCTCTGGCGGTGTTCAAGGCCAGGCTGGACAGATCCTTGAGTGGCATGGTTTGGTGTGAGGTGTCCCTGCCCATGGCAGGGGGTGTGGAACTTCATGATCTTAAGCTTCTTTCCTACCCTAACTATTCTATGATTCTATGAAAAGTCTACAGCTTGAAGACTCGTGGTATATCTAGGAAACAGTCATCCAGTTAAACGGCAACCTACCTAAAATGTAGCTGGATGATTAGTGCAGAACATAAACTTTTAAAACATCCATTAAAACACTTAGAGTGTGTACATATAAACATCACATCTTTGTATTTGGTTGACATATGCAAATTTGTTAAAGTAATTAGGAAAGTGCTCATTTTTTACTAAAGGTATTATTAAAGGTTGACAAGCTTATCTACCTGTTAAAGCAGGGGGTAAGTAACCATTTCTTCTAAAATTGCAGAATTGTATCATAAGAACTTCTAGACTTTAAATATACAACTTGAGTATTGGAAAGCATGGTTTTAGCAGGAAGTATTATGATAGCAATGGTGATTAAATAGAATGCAATTTCTGGCATTTCTGCTCTCATATTGCTTTGAACTGCTGACTTGTTACTTTTCCAGAGTGTATGCCTTTATGAAAGCCATCAGTAATAGACGAGAAAATTTTCCTTGCGGTAATAACCTGCCCCCCTCCCAATGCAATTCTTGATTCAGAATTCAGTGAAGATACAATTTTAAAATAGGAAGTTGTGTTTAGAAGAAATGAGGTGTTATCTAAATGGCTTTAAATGAAACCACATTTCTGTTCATTCTCAATTTCACAACTAAATGGCTTGTCTCAAATGCTCAGCATAGACAGAAGTTCATAATCCTTTAATAACAATTTGCCCGCTGTTCAAATCCATTTTATTTTTTTATTAGCTGAAGATACTTTTTGGAAAGTATCATACAATCATAAGAAAATAAGTAACTGTTTTGTTCACACAGTCAATTTCTGATGTCACAGGGTATGAAACTGTTAAAATACCCAAACTGGAAATTCAAGGAGGATGTCACATAGAAAAAGAACTCTGAAAAATAAATTAGGGTAGTCAATATAATTTTCATATTCTTTTAGTTAGCATTGGGAAAAGAAAGTATTTAGCACAGAAATCCAGTCTGGAACAAGTTTTTAGTCTTCCGTTAGCATTTAACCTGAATAATATTCTGCAGTTGAGATGATCTTGCACCTACTATACAGCTGGACGTAGTTTTGCACCTACCACAGCTAACAGTTTCAAAAAAGGCTCTCAAGTGTCTGCAGGAGGTAAAAGCAAGAAACTTGGCAGTTTATAATTTGAAAATGAAATCTCTGATAGTACAAATGAAAAATGTCACTGTCATATCAGAAAAAAAACCAGCTTATCTGAAATTCTGAGTCAGCAAGTCCCTGAGATTTCAATCAAATGCATAAGTTCACATTCATTATATCTCCTGATTATCTTGTTGAATTACCTCCTGAGAAACTGGGATTTAAATAATCACATCATGGGAACATCTTAAATGAAAAACTTGTAGAACATACAGGTTTCAACACTGAAAACATTCTTCCAAAAAAAAAGGAAAGAATCATATAATAGAGATTATATGGTTGGTAGAGGACAGCTTGCAGTTTTAGCTTAAGTTTTTTTAATCTTCATTAAACAAACAAATAAATCTGCCAAGAAAGGAAACTAGAAATATCAGCCAAAACAAAGTAACCTCAAATATTGCTTCTATTAAGAAAATTAGAAGGAAATAGAGAAGCTGCTCAAATCTAGACATTGGTCTGATCTTTTGCTTCACTATGCAATGTGTTAATTGCATCTCATCTTTAATAATATTTTTTCAGAGGTTTCTGTTTTTGCAGATGATGAAGCCTGTTTTGTGAATCACTTTAAAATTTTTCCTAACTTTTTATTACATCATATTTTTCACCAGATAGGCAGCATATGACTTCAGTATAGACTAATACTTACTGTTGTGGCTTAAACCCAGCCAGACAGCTTGTTCACACTCACTCCCCCCCTTCTTGCCCTCCCCCTACTCCCGGAGGGATGGAGAGGAGAATCAAAAAGAATGCAACTCTCCTGGGTTGAGATAAGAACAGTTTAGTAACTAAGATATAACACAAATCACTACTGCTACCACCAATAATGGGGCTGTTCAGCCTGGAGAAGAGAAGGCTGCATAGAGACCTCATAGCAGCCTTCCAGTATCTGAAAGGGGCCTATAAGAATGCTGGGGAGGGACTCTTCATTAGGGACTGTAGTGACAGAACAAGGGATAATGGGTTAAAACTTAAACAGGGGAAGTTTAGATTGAATATAGGGGAAAAGGTCTTTAGTGTAATGGTGGTGGAGCACTGGAATGTTTTGCCCAGGGAAGTTGTGAATGCTCCATCCCTGGCAGTGTTCAAGGCCAGGTTAGACAGAGCCTTGGGTGACACAGTTTAGTCTGAGGTGTCCCTGCCCATGGCAGGGAGGTTGGAACTAGATGATCTTAAGGTCCTTTCCAACCCTAACTATTCTATGATTCTATAATTGTATTAGATATTTGCCCTTCTAAAGGCTAGTGACAGATCAAACCTTCTCCTTGATATTTTTAAAAACTCCTGTAAAATCTTAAGATATTCTCTTTGAATCTCATGTTTACAAAGTATTTGCATAGCATGCTCACATTGTGTTTGTTCTCTGACAAACAAATCACTTGTGATACAATCATTGTTAAGGTTTTATTTGTGAACCAATTTTTCCCCTTAAAGTATTTCTGTATTCATGGCCCTTTTGCCTAATTTATGCTAAGTTGTTTCAATAATCCTTTTCCTCCTCTGTGTTCCAAATCATAAATTATGTCTATCCAGCATGTGCAGCACTGGGTATCAAATGCAGAATGCTTTGTTTTTCCTCTCCTATCTGCCTGTGTGACCCCATTTTTTCTCTCAAAAGCAGTACTGCTGCACAAAAGTATCTGGTACACAGTTCAAAAAATAACCCCCAAAAAGTAAAGTACTACAGAGACTTTGGGAAGCCATGAAGTAAGGCAGAAGTTACTTCATAGCCTCAGTTTACAGGGAAGGCCCAATCATTTAAAATGGTTTCAATGACAAGTCACAAACTAAATCTTAATATTTTTAATTTCTCTGAACAAAAGCCAAAAACCTCTTTTGTAGTCCACGTCTTACATATTGATCTCTGATATTGGCACTACCAAACCCGTTTATAAAATTGGTCATTCATCCAGTTTAACTGAAAAGCTTCCCATCTAGTTATTCATATAACAGCACATCAATTATATTGAACTTTGGGACATTTTAAACATTTTACCTCTATGATGTCTTCTTAAGTAAAACATTTGGGCAGACTTTAGAAAAGCATAACAGAAATTTTTATTTAAATCTCTAACTTCCTGAAAGTGAGCAACCTTTCATGAAAGCTTTTAATGGAGATTTTGCTGAACCACTTGAGAAAATAATCTCAGAATGAACACTCATCATTTCTGTGGCAACCCATCATTTACATGATTACCCAGAAGAGTATTTTAAATGCCTTACAGACAGAGCTGGTAATGTGTTCCAAAACAAGGAGCTTTTTACCAATGGCTGTAAGTAAAACATGTACCTTGACACCTATTTCAACATCTATAAACTTTCCCAAAATACTGAAAGTAACAATCCAACTCACAAATCCACCATGTTCAAAGAATTCAGAACAATTTCTCAGCAGGTTTAAAAAGCCACAGAGTTCCTACCTTACATTAAAATATCTGACCTGTTAATACACTTAATTCATTCATTCATTAAAAAAAAAAATCACATCTTTGTTTTATATGTAAATTTTCCACTTTCAGTCACTTAAATTTCCAAGTTATTAAAGTATACATCCTCAGTGTTGAGTGATAGATCTGTAGGCACATATCCATTTCCTCACCACTGGCCTATCCAGAAAAATAAATACTAAGCATGATTTGGAGAGCTTTAAAGCCAAACACAAGGACAAATTCTGAGATTTGCTGACAAATTATTACTTTAATGTAATAATTTTTCCCTTCTCTCTGCAAGGGAAATTCAAATACTAAAAGTGAAGAGAAATAATAAAATTTGAGCCAAGAAGCAGGTAGCCTATTATCTTGAAACAGATATAATCCTCAAAAATCAGCAATACTTACAAGAGAACTACCAAAAATCAAGTTAGGAGACTAAACCTGTTACTTAATTACTAATTTCAATTCTGTTTAAATTGCAAGTCAAAAGAAAAACAAAAACAAGAAGGGACAAGCATTAAAAAAATATCAACAAACTAGTAATCACTCAAAAGTACAAAAGGGCTAATCAGAAAACCCCTTAAATTTAGTAACTGAGCTTTAAGAGTGTTTCATGCACTGGGCATGTTCTAATTTTGTTTGCTTGTTTTGTTTTGTTTTATTTTATAATAAAGGGGAATGGCCCCCTTTACTGAGGACTTTTATATGCTATATAAATCCAATAATGAAGGAATCTTTCTGCACTCTCAGGGATGGACAAAGAAGGAATACATATGTACAGCTCTGAACAGGAGGAACTATTTTTATTTATCCAGTGAGACTAGATTTGTAGTATCTATTACACTTCATTAAAAATGCTCACAGGACAAGATCATGAGGTGCCCTGCTGTTTCTAATCAGTAGGACAAGGCTAATAGCTATTTTCATCTCCTTTTGCTCACTTAGATGCTGCAATTATCTTGTCCAATAGAACTTGAATGAGGATACCCATTCTTTCAGTAACCTGAAGCATAGTCTACTGCTCTGGATAAGTACACTGCTTGATAACTGACAGATCCAACCATATGTTTTCAATTTTCTGAGCAAGAAAAAGATCTGAAGCTGAAAATAAACATTTGACTCTGGCTTCACTGTCTTTTGTACACTCTAACAAGGAACACAGTAATGCACTGTGTGCCCTCAACCTAAACTTTGGCGCTTTCCTGCTGTTACTCTCTAATTTTAATCATTCATTCTAACTTGTATCTCCACTACAGTCCAAAAAGACCTATGAATTTTTTCAGTTGGGCTTTAAAAGGAGATTGATTAGGTTTCTAATGAACAAATAAGAGGAATAAAGGTTAAGAGAGAAAAAAAAGAAAATAAAAAAAGAAAATAATCAGACTGCTTTCCAGCACTGATGAGATAAAAAACAACCTACCTATAAACCTCAAAGCATCTTGTTCCCTAAAGATTTTATCCACACAATGGATAAATCACCCCACCCACCCCAGTCACCTCTTAAGAGGTAATAAAACCTCATATGATTTTGAACTTAGTAAAACTTTTAGCACTAGGTATTTGATGACAGATAAGTGTGATAGTGTTATCTTGAATATATACTGAGTGTAGAAATATCAAAAGCAAAAGTACAAGTTGCTTTAATGATGCTATTTTTAACTTTCAAAATTTTCTAAATACAATCTGCTCTATATAGCTGATTTAACTGCAATTTTTATTGATGAATCACTTCAACAACATACTGCTTTCTGATATAAAAAAGAAGTAACTAAGAGCATAAAAGTGATTAAAACGGAGTTTCTGATGATAGCCTGAAGAAAGCTTTGTTGAGCTGTCCTGTCGTGGTTTAAACCCATCCAGACAGCTTGTTCACTCACTCCCCCCCTTCTTGCCCTCCCCCTACTCCCGGAGGGATGGAGAGGAGAATCAAAAAGAATGCAACTCCCCCAGGTTGAGATAAGAACAGTTCTGTAACTAAGTTATAACACAAATCACTACTGCTACCACCAATAATAATAATGATAAAGGAAATAACAAGGGAAGAGAATACAACACCTCAGCACCAGACGACCGATAACTCGTCCCCCCCCCCCCCCCCAGCCCAACCAAGCAACAACTGGAAACTCCTCCAACCCTGCAGTCCTCTCGCCCTTCCAGTAAACTCTTCATTACATCCTGGGTATGACGTGCTGTGGTATGGAATACTTCTTTGGTCAGTTTGGGTCAGGTGTCCTGTCCCTGCTTCCTCCCGGCTTCCCCTACTCCCTGGCAGAGCATGAGGCTCACAAAGTCCTTGGCCAAACCAAAACATCATTGTTATCAGCTCTGTTCCCAGGCCCAAAGTCAAAACACAGCACTGCACCAGATACCAAGAAGGAGAAAAATGACTACTACTGCTGAACCCAGGACATGTCCCCAGTAACAACACTGAGGTTTTTCTTTTTTCCCCTTACACTGCAACAGAAATAACCTCTCATAGTTAAAAATGGTCTTAGATTATAAGTATTGCATTTTTTCCCTGCTAAAGAAAGCTAATACTCATCCATACCAATAAAAAAAAATTAGGGGCAGGCTCAATCTAACTTCATGTGCCATAAATACCAAATGAGAATACTAACTGTCAAGTACTAGATGTCTTAATCTATGGTAACTTGCCCTCTGGTTGTATGGTCCAATAAATGATTTAAAAACAATTTTATACAGCTGCAATAGTGGTTTTGTACACTGCAGTTCTTGATGGTAAGCTGAATTTAGAAGCAATTGCTACTCTCTTGTCATGGAAATCCAACTAATATTGAAAGCGAGGGTTTATGGGCAATGTTTTGACTGCTGTCCTGGGTTTAGCAGTGGCAGTCATTTTTCTCTTTCTTGGTAGTTGGTGCAGGGCTGTGTTTTGACTTTCAGCTGGGAACAGAGCTGAAAAACAATGATGTTTTGGTTTGGCCAAGGACTTTGTGGGCCTCATGCTCTGCCAGGGAGGAGGGGAAGCCGGGAGGAAGCAGAGACAGGACACCTGACCCAAACTGACCAAAGAGGTATTCCATACCACAGCACGTCATGCCCAGGGGGGAACTGGGAGTTACCCGGGAGGGCAGGTGGACTGCAGGGTTGGAGGAGGTATCAGTCGGTGCTTGATCGGACTGGGGGGGCAAGTTATCAGTTGCCTGGTGATGGGGTGTTGTATTCTCTTCCCTTGTTATTTCATTTATCATTACTATTATTGGTGTTAGCATTAGTGATTTGTGTTATACCTTAGTTACTAAAACTGTTCTTATCTCAACCCGTGGGAGTTGCATTCTTTCTGATTCTCCTCTCCGTCCCTCCAGGAGTAAGGGGAGGGCAAGAAAGGGGGGGAGTGGGTAAAAAGCTGTCTGGCATTGGTTAAACCACGACAACTGCATATTTAGGAAACTGAATTAAATAACATTTTTATTTTCAAAGATTTGGTGTTTAATTAGCATATATCTTTTAGTAATCTTAATTATAGGGTCATGCCATATTTGCCTGATACAGTTTCAGAACTCAGTGTCTCAGTTTCAGAAACTGAGACTTGAAATGCCAATCCACTAAAGAAGTTAAACTAGAAGTGCAGCATAAGATTAAGCAAACTTGCTTTTTACCTTGCCAATAAAATATTTTTCTTTATCAATACAATGCTATTAATGGAAAACAAATTCAACTTTATTCTCTTGATCAACTTCTACCTCCTAATAGCTTCAAATATAGTTCAGTCATTATGAGACTCCTTATCCTTCCCTGCTAACAGCAGGACACTTAGACTAATCAATTCTCTTTACTTAAAGGACAGCTACCTTATGATGAACAAGACAGAGATTTTTCTCTCTTATAAAAAATTACTGACTCAAGTTTTTCAGTACTCATGTAGGCACCATAGTGAGGGAGTCAGAACCCACAGCAAAAAGTTAGACTGAAAAAAAAATATTTCCCCCTGTGGATACTAATAAATGAAAACATACAAAAAAAACATATCATAACTAAGAAAATATCTTTTCATAGCAGCAATAGAACAGAACTTGCAGGCAATAATTCCAGTACCTACCCCACTGCCTTAGTCTTCACTATACCTTGCTTTCTCTGCTTCATTCATTCTCTAACTCCCTGACCTGACGGCTTTCCAACAGCACAGCACAACTACAGGTCCACTTAAACCTGAGAAGAAACTTCTTCTCAGTGAGGGTGACAGAACACTGGAACAGGCTGCCCAGGGAGGTTGTGGAATCTCCTTCTTTGGAGACATTCAAAACCCGCCTGGACACGTTCCTGTGTAACCTTATCTAGGTGTTCCTGCTCCGGCAGGGGGATTGGACTAGATGATCTTTTGAGGTCCCTTCCAATCTCTAACATACTGTGATACTGTGATACTGTGATACTACATGGTGCTCCATTTCATTTCTGCTAACACAGCAGCTGTAGTCACCTCTTGTGAAGCCAATCCGATCACCTTCTTAGATTTCCCAAACCTTTGAGAATTACCAAAAAAGGTTGGTCTTTCTAATTAACCCCTTTTAGCATTACTGTCTGACATTTGCCCTTTCATAATTCTGAAGTCTTGCACACCTATTTCATACTTTTTTGCTCCTGGTTCATTAACTGATATTCTAAAATCAACTGTGGAGACAGTGTTCTCACAGGAGAATGGATAATTGGTACATAAACTCTGAATAATCCTGAAAGATACAGCAAGGCCATGAGAGGCCCAAGGAAGCCTAAACAAGCAAGATAAGAAGCTGGAATTCACCGAGTTAATGAGAACTGTGGACTGTTGGCAAGCTTTTGAGGTCAAGTTCTCACACATGTGCTTAACAAATTATACGTTAGTCACTAAGGGTCTTCAAGATATGTATCCAATCATAATATGCCAAATCACTGTAAGTGCATGTAAGAAATAGTATATAAGGAGTTAAGGCTTTGTAATAAACGGCTTTTGTCTGATCATATTGATCTCTGACTGCGTCCATATATTTTCTGCGGAAGATTGGTCCTTTGGTTCAGTGTCCTGGGTTTAGCAGTAGCAGTCATTTTTCTCCTTCTTGGTAGCTGGTGCAGTGCTGTGTTTTGACTTTCGGGCTGGGAACAAAGCTGATAAAAAGGATGTTTTGGTTTGGCCAAGGACTTTGTGAGCTTCATGCTCTGCCAGGGAGGAGGGGAAGCTGGGAGGAAGCAGAGACAGGACACCTGACCCAAACTGACCAAAGAGGTATTCCATACCACAGCATGTCATGCCCAGGAGGTAACTGGGAGTCACCCAGAAGGACAGGGGGGTCGCCGGGTCGGACTCGTTGTTCGGCGCGTGGTATTGTACTCCTTTCCCTTGCTATTTTCTCTTATCATTGTTGTCGTTGGTGGTAGCGGTGGTGATTCGTATTGTACATTAGTTGCTAGACTGTTCTTATCTCAGCCCGTGGGAGTTGCATTCTTTCGATTCTCCTTCCCATCCCTCTGGGAGTGGGGAAGGGGGGGGCAGCCCCTGGGGAAGGGGACTAATGTGGGCCTCGATTGCTTCCAGCCTGGCACCACTCACTGGGAGTAAGTGCACAAGTTGTCTGGCTGGGGTTAAACCACCACATTCAGATGGACTGACTGCCACTGGGGTTGGAGTGGCAGCACTGTCTTTCACTGGGGTTGGAGTGGCATCTGTGCTTGTTGCTGGGGATGGAGCAGCTGTGTTGTCTGTTGCTTCGCCATCAGATCCAGAGACATCTTTTACCCTAGACACTGCTATCATTTAGACTCTTATAGATGAGGGGGAGGGTTGGACATGAGGGTTTCAAAGAACCAGCGGTAGCAGGGGCACACATGCATACAGAATTCTATCTGCAATCTTCAGGCAATCAGTCAACACAGTTTGTGGGTCAGGGCTAAAGGGAGAACAGCAATGGGAGATATTATTGTGGGGATCTGTTACAGACTGCCTGATCAAGAGGAATCTGTGGATGAAGCACTCTATAGACAAATAGGAGCAACCTCACACTAGCAGCCCTTGTTCTCATGGGGAACTTCAACTACCCTGACATCTGTTGAAGGGACAGTATGGCCCTGCACAAGCAATCCAGGAGGTTCCTCGACTGTGTGGAAGACAACTTCCTTCTGCAAGCAATAGAGGAGCCAACAAGGAGAGGTGCCATGCTTGACCTTGTGCTCATCAAGAGGGAAGGGCTGGTTGGAAATGAGGCATTCCAGGGCAGTGTTGGATGCAGCAATCATGACATGGTTGAATTCAAGATCGTCAGGACAGTGAGAAGAGCGTGCAGCAAGACCACTGCCCTGGATTTCAAGGGAGCAGGCTTTGGCCTCTTCAGGTACCTGCTTAGTAATGTTTCATGGGGTATAGCCCTTGAGAGCAGGGGGGCCCAAGACTGTTGGCTGATATTCAAGGATCACCTGCTACAAGCTCAGGAGTGTTGCATCCCAACTAGAAAGAAGTGCAGCAGGAGGGCCAGGACACCTCCTTGGATGGATAAGGAGCTGCTGAGGAAAATTCAAATGAAAAAAAGAGGCTTATAAAAGGTGGAAGCAAGGACAGGTGGCCTGGGAAGAATACAGGGAGTTTGTCTGGGAAGCTAGGGACCAGGTTAGGAAAGATAAGACCCAGTTAGAATTAATTTGGCTAGGAATGTTAAGGATAACAGGAAGGGATTCTATGGGTACATTGCAAATCAAAGACAGACTAGGGACAATGGGGCCCTCTCCAGAAGCTATTGGGAGAAATGGCTACCCTGGATTTGGAGAAGTCGGAAATTCTTAATGACTTCTTTGCCTCGTTCTTCAGTGACAACAGCTCTGACTACACCACCCAAGTCTTGGAAGGCAGAGGTAGGGACAATCAGAATGAAGACCTTGGGCCCACTGTAGGAGGGGATCTGGTTTGAGACCATCTTAAGAACCTGAATGTCCAAGTAACCGGATGAAATCCATCCAGGGCTGCTAAGGGAGTTGCTAAGCCACTGACCATCATATTTGAAAAATCATGGCAGTCAGGTGGAATTGACGACGACTGGGGCTATAACCCCAATTTCGACATTGTCCCGTATGACATCCTTGTCTCTAAATTTGATAAGGGGACATCAATTTGATAGGTGTAACACTCGGTGGATAAAGAACAGACTGGATGGCCGCATGGAAAGAGTTGCGGTTAACAGCTCAATGTCTAGCTGGAGACCAGTAACGAGTGGTGTCCCTCAGGGACTGGTGTTGGGACCGGTCTTGTTCAACATCTTTGTCGGTGACACGGAAAGTGGGATTGAGTGCACCCTCAGCAAGTGAGACAAAGGGGCACAAAATCACAAAATGGGATATAGAAACCTTTATAAGTAGTTTTAAGTAATGTTAAGTTTGATGTCTTTGTAACAGTAGCAACGGAAAATTATTGAGGTGCATGATACACAGAGAAAAAAAATAGAGTACAACTAGAGAACATACTGAGAATTCTCACAAGATAAATCGTTATAGTTGGCCTAGTTTTAAGAAAAACAGTCTAGAAAAACAGGACACAGGGATAAGGAGTATCTGGGAATGGCAGGTGTCCAGGATGGGCTACAGTTAAACTAACTGATAAGTAGGAGGATAGGAGGATTATTATGTCTCTGGTGCTAACGAACCAATTAAACTGGTATGAGCATCTACTGTGCGTGCTTCAAAGGCTGCCAGAAGTGATGAAGATTGTTGGAAGAAGTAAACAACCCTCAGAGACCACCACCACAATTCTGTACGCATGCGGGGAACTCTCTGGAAAATGATGTAATCCATACGTAGCCTCATGAATATGCATGTATGCCCAGGGACTATATAAGGATGGTTTGTATAGCAATACGGGGTCACACGTTAGGAGGAGTTATCCCCCGTGTCTCCCGCCACCGCAATAAAGAATACCTGCTTGTCAGCTTGAAAACTTTGTTGGCAAGTTTGTTCCTGGAGTTTTCTCCGAATCAATTTGGCGACCCAGGTGGGACCCTCTCTGCTCGGCTGCAGGACCTGCAGTGGACAGGGCTCCCTAGGGCCCTTGGGAGTTTTTCCCGGAGGGACCCCTCAACTCATTCGGATCACTGCGGGAGCAGACAAGGACCATCTCATAAAAGGTATTCTTTTTTTGTATACTCTGTAAGGTGCAGGGGGCACCTCGGTTTGGTAAATTGGTTTGGTAAATTGGCTTGGTAAGCGTACGCATGGTTTGGAAGCCTTCCGTAAATCGAGATAAGAAATCTCGTAGGTAAAGGCGTATACCCGGCTGCTAGCGTCCGTTTGGTATACACCCACAAGAAGCAGGGGGCTTCTTGTGGTTTGGGTCCTGCAAGACACAGGGGGTGTCTTGCAGAAAAGGTTTTGGATTTTACTGGTATACACACAAAGGAAGCAGGGGGCTTCTTGTGGTTTGGGTCCTGCAAGACACAGGGGGTGTCTTGCAGAAAAAGGTTTTGGATTTTACTGGTATTTGATTTATTTTGTGGCTTGTTATATTAAGGATTTTGGTCTTGTGATTTTGGTATCAGTGACAGACTGTTATAACTAAGCAGGGGGCATCTTGTGATTTAGGTCCTACAAGACACAGGGGGGTGTCTTGTGGAAATGGTTTTGGGTCTAGTGTGCTATCAACAGCCCATAAGGGATTTGATTCAGTGATGCTGTCAGCGTGGGTCCCTGAATAGGTTAGTAGAATCACCCTCTGATACAGTGGGCTGTTCAGTATGGTTCCCACAGTGGGACGCAGACAGGCTGGTCGGACACAAGGGTCTCATCCTTCCTGGGACACTGACAGGCTGGTCAACTATAAAGGGTTCAAGGAAACCCCCCTATTAATGTTACAATATGGTCTGAGCTATAAGGGTTAGGAAGTATTGCTTTTGATTCTACTGGTATTCGCCTGTTTTGTGGCTTGTTACAGTAATGATTTTGGTCTTGTGATTCTGGTACTGGTGACAGGATGTTATAACTGTGTTATTAACTGTTGTTTGCTTGGTTGAATTTAAGTCTCCGTATTTGTCTCAAGTGTTGTAACTGTGTGGAGTATATCTGGGGATCCCGTCTGTGTGTGTGTATGTGAATGTGAGATTGATAATGGAAAATCAGCAGAGTGAGGAGATCTTGAAAAAGAATCCTTTTGGGTGCATTTTGGCACTCCGGAAAGAACTTGGAGGGTCTCCTGGGGGCTTGGTAAATAAGAAAATGTTGGTAAAATATTGTAACCAATGGTGGCCTTTGTATACTTTGGAAGATCAGGAAAAATGGCCTAAAATTGGAACTCTGAACTATAATACAGTGTTACAATTAATGTTGTTTTAAGGGGGCAAGGAAAATGGGATGAAGTAATGTATGCAGATATGTTTTTCACTTTAAGAAATCACACGGAGTGACAGACTGAATGCAAAATTAATATAGCTCCGCCAGATTCCTTAATTTTGGCTTTGGAAAAGGACAGGGAAAAACTGAAAGTTACGCTGGAGATGCTCAGCCTCTGATATTGGGGAAAGATGTTTAAAGTTAAAAAACAGTAATCAGGAAGATAGGGTGGAAAATCACGTACCACAGGTACCTCCGAGAGGAGCACCCTCTGCCTCTGTCCTATCTGATATTGATAAGGAGGAAGAGATTTCTGTCACAGGCAACAAGCGGCACATCCACATTCAGAGTTAAGAAGGGGTTAAACCAGAAGCGCTGTTGCAGAGGCAGGCATCTGCAGGCCCTGCAGAGCAGGGGGAGCTGCTGTGAGAAAAAGAAAAAAAAAAAAAGGAAAACCAAGGGGGAAAGGAGGGGAGCTCGAGCAGCTCCAGTGTTTGAGCGTGGGAGGAGGGATGTCTGCAGGAGGTGGGGGAGTGGGCTCTTCTCTTCTGTGGGACCGGACCGGTGTGCGTGCTATGGGGGGTTTTGGACGCTGGAAGTGACACTGCCTGGGGAGGGCAGTGCCATGGAGTGGCTCCGGTGACTGAACTGGAACTAAACTGACGGGGACCTGGGGAATCTACCCTAGCAGATCCACTGGTTACATTAAGACTATGAACTAGGGGAAATAAAGTGGAATTTTAGTGGATATTCGTTACAGATGTGGGAGCTACTGGCCATCAAGGAAAAAAAAAAAAAGAAAAAAAAACAAAAAAAAACCAGGCATTCTTTTTGGAACCTTTAAAGTACAAATTGGGAAAACAAATCGGAATGCATAAATTTTTATGCATGCCAAATTCTCTAAAATCTTTGTTAGGGCGAGAAGCAACATTTAAAGAAGGCAAAATGGAATTCAGAGTTAAAAACAATTAATTGCAGTTTTGAGTTTAATTCAACAGAAAAGCAAAAAGGAGGACCTCCCTGAAATAGAAGAAATCCTTAATCAGGTATATGTGGGAGTATGGGCATCTGAAGTTCCATGTAAGGCGAAAAATGCTTTGCCTGTTAAAGTGGAAATAAAAAGGGGGGCCTACCCAATTAGAATAAAACAGTATCCCTTAAAATTAGAAGATCAAAGGGAATTAAAAAAATGATAAATTTTAAAATATAGATTATTAATTGAATGTGAATTGGAATATAATACTCCTATCTGGACAGTAAAGAAATATAATGAGAAAAGTTGCAAATTGGTTCACGATCTCAGGGCAATCAACAAAATTGCAGAGGATATTCGTCCAGTAGGAGTTAATTCGTATGACTGATTGACTAAATTGAATAATAATCAGAAAAGGTTTGCCATCCTGGATTTAAAGGACACTTTCTTTTGCTTACCATTGGCCAAAGAAGCCACAATTATTTGCTTTCGAATGGGAAAATCCTGATACAGGAAGGGAAACTCAATTAACTTGGACAGTATTGCCTAAAGGGTTCAAAAAAAAACAGTCCGGCAATTTTTGGAAATCAGCTAGCATGAGAACTAGAATCATGGAAGCCACCTACTCAAATGGGACTCTGTTACAATATGTGGATGACCTGTTAATTGCTACAGAAACAAAGGAAGAATGTATCAAGTGGACAGTGGAATTGTTAAATTTTCTGGGACTGAATGGTTATCGGGTATCCAGACAAAAGGCCCAACTAACCCAAACCCAAGTTTCCTACCTAGGATATGAAATAACAGGAGGACAGAGAGAACTTGGAACTGCTAGAAAAGAAGCCATTTGCCAGACTCCAAGACCATTGACCGTCAAGGAGCTCCGGACATCCCTGGGAATGACTGGATGGTGCAGACTTTGGATCCATGATTATGGTGTTCTGGTAAGACCACTATATGAACTGTTGAAAGGAAACTCTCCCTCTTTAGAATGGACTGATATAGCAGAGGGGGTTTTTAGAAATTTAAAAACAGAGCTAATGAGAACTGCAGCTCTGTGACTCCTGGATGTGACTAAATCCTTTTGGCTATATTCCTGTGAAGAACAGGGAATAGCTTTGGGGGTCCTTGCTCAGAAACTAGGACCCTGCAGAAGGGCAGTGGCCTATTTTTCAAAACAGCTGGATGAAGCGAGCAAAGGATGGCCCAGATGCCTAAAAGCTATGGCAGCAGTTATCACAAATATTAAAGAGGCTTGCAAATTTACTTTGGGACAAAAGATTACTGTACTAGTGTCCCATGTGGTATCAGCAGTCCTGGAGCAGAAAGGAGCCCACTGGTTATCTCCTTCACGTTTTTTTAAATACCAGGCCACCACTGTAGAACAGGATGATACAGAAATTGTGGTCACTAACGCTGTAAATCCAGCATCCTTTTGCAGGAACAATTGACAGAACCACTAACACACAACTGCTTGACCACCATAGAGACTGTATATTCGAGCCGACCAGACTTGAAAGAAAAACCTATGGAAGATGGTGATTCTTGGTTTACTGATGGTAGTAGCTTCATGAAAAATGGTAAATGAAAGTTAGAATATGCCATTACCACCACTTCACAGGTAAAAAAAAAAAAAATAAAAAAAAAAAAAAAATCTAAGCCTTTACCTGGTAACACCTCTGCCCAGAAGCCCTGGAACTGGCTAAAGATACAAGGATAAATATTTGGACTGATTCTAAATATGCATTTGGTGTGGTCCATGTCCATGGTGCTATCTGGAAAGAATGTGGACCTTTGAACACACAAGGGAAACAGATTAACCATGCTACAGAAATTCTACAATTACTGGAAGCTGTTCAGCTACCTGAAGAAGTAGCTGTTATGTACTGTAAAGGAGAGACTGTATATTCGAGCCGACCAGACTTGAAAGAAAAACCTATGGAAGATGGTGATTCTTGGTTTACTGATGGTAGTAGCTTCATGAAAAATGGTAAATGAAAGTTAGAATATGCCATTACCACCACTTCACAGGTAAAAAAAAAAAAAATAAAAAAAAAAAAAAAATCTAAGCCTTTACCTGGTAACACCTCTGCCCAGAAGCCCTGGAACTGGCTAAAGATAAAAGGATAAATATTTGGACTGATTCTAAATATGCATTTGGTGTGGTCCATGTCCATGGTGCTATCTGGAAAGAATGTGGACCTTTGAACACACAAGGGAAACAGATTAACCATGCTACAGAAATTCTACAATTACTGGAAGCTGTTCAGCTACCTGAAGAAGTAGCTGTTATGTACTGTAAAGGACATCAACAAGGTGGCTCTGGTCAAGAAATTGGAAATAATTTGACCAAATTTGAAGCCAAACGAGCAGCTGAACAATTTCAAATCATGTCCTTAATCCCTGATGGCAAACTAACAATTGAAAAATCTAAACCTAGATATTCAAAAGAGGATAGAAAATTGATTGAGAATCTAAAGGGACAGGAAAATAAAGGGTTGGACTCAAATACCTGATGGTCGAATTGTAATTCCCTATTACCAGCTCTGGAAGTTAATTCAGAAAGAACGTAATAAAACTCATTGGGGTAGCAATTCTTTGTATAAATATTTAGACAAACAAATTGTAGGAAGGAATCTATACACCACGGTTCAATTAGTGACAAAACAATGTCAGCTATGTCTTAAGAATAATCCCAAAATTGAAAACAGAAATCAAATTGGGACAATTGGGAGAGTAAGTTATACAGGACAGCAGTGGCAAATAGACTTTTCTGAATTACCAAGAAAAGGGGACTATCAATATTTGTTGGTGTTAAAGGATACTTTTTCAGGCTGGCCAGAAGCATTGCCTTATAGAATAAATAATGCAAAACAAGTGATTAAAATATTATTTAACGAGATAATAAGCTCATTTTAGGGTACCACAGGCAATTTCTTCTGACCGAGGATTGCATTTTAGTGCAAAATTGTTACAAGAAATTAGCAAAAAATTAGAAACTGATTGGCAACTACATGTTCCATATAGGCCTCAGGCCAGTGGGCAAGTAGAAAAGATAAACCATCTGATTAAACAACAAATTAGTAAAATATGTCAGGAAACGAATTTATATTGGTACCAGGCATTACCACTGGCTCTATTAAGAATTCGAACTAAACCCCGGTCAAAAGAAGAGATTAGCCCATTTGAGATTTTGTATGGAAGACCATATCAGTCCCAGTTTAAAGGAGAGAGTCTTCAGGAAGTGGGGGAAGGCTATCTCCGACAGTTTCTGATCAATCTGGGAAAACAGTTGGAGGAGATAAATAAGAGAATAGTGGGGACCAGAGCCAGAGGTTTGGATTATCCAATTCACCCTTTCAGGTCTGGAGACTGGGTTTATGTTAAGAATTTTTCAGGAGATCCTCTACAGGAGAAGTGGAGCGGACTGTACCAGATATTATTGATCACCTTTACAGCAGTGAAGATAAAGGAACAACCTGCTTGGGCACATTATTCAAGAATAAAGAAAGCACCAGAGCCAGAGAAGACAGGGTGGATCGAACCTTCAGTACCCTTGCATATGAAATTGTGTCGGTCATAATTTGGACTCATATGATAACTGGCGCACAAGCTTGGGACCAGAATTTATACCTGAAATTAGTGCAGAATGTTACTAATGTTTTAATCATAGTGACTGTTGGGTGTGTGCACAGTTGCCTAAATCAGGAGAAAGCCTGGATCTCCCATTAATTGGAGTTCCAATACCTAACACTGTCTCATGGATAAATTTGTGGGTGAACACTAGCAATCTGTATTCGAAGGAAAGGTTAACATTTGGAATAGTTAATCCTAACCCAGGTAATAAATATTATACCTGTGCACAAAGATGTATTACATCAGAAACCAGGGTAAGAAATTTTGCTTGTTTAAATGCCACAGATGTAGGTCACCATTCAAATTGCAATCATACAATTAATATAGATGGTATCATAGTTCAGTGGTGGCCCGTTCCTAAAGGGAAAGGATGGTATTGGTTATGTGGAAAAAATGCTTATAAAATTCTACCCCCAACTGGAAGGGGGCATGCACCTTAGGTGCTGTAATACCCAATTTTACTATTATCAACAGGTACACTTCCGGGACCTGGATTAGAAGTTTTGCTAAACGAATTAAGTGAGGGTTTAACCCTATTATTGAATGGCACAACTCATTTCATAGTTTTGTAAAAGGGCTAATTCCATCTTTGGCAGTAAGTGAATTAGAGAAGGCAATTGTAAATATCTCGGCAACCATAGAGGAAATGGAAAGTAAAAACATTAATATAATCCAGGCAGAACAACAAGAGATAACTAGCCTATCTAAGGTGATAGTACAAAACCAAATGGCTCTAAACATGTTACTGGCATCACAAAGAGGGGTTTCTTCCATAATCAATGAAAGTTGGTGTTCCTATACAGACTAAAGTGGCAGAATGGAAACAGATCTGGAGGAATTTGGAAACAAACTAATATATTTCATGAAATGGCCATGGATGACACCTCCTGGGGTTTTGAAGAAACATGGAAAAAGTTAACTTCATGGTTACCCAATCTGTCCTGGTTGAGGCAACTGGTTGCAGAAATATTGGTGTTAATTATTTTAATATTGATTACTTGTGGTATGATACAATGTTCCCTCTGGTGTTGTAAACGGTCTATGATAAATTACGAAGATTGGAAACGGAATGAAACTAAGCACCAGATAGAAACAGAAAATTATTTCAAAAAGACTTTTGATGGTAATGGTAATATATAAAATGTTGCAAAAGAATTTGCAAAAGGACAGAAAAAGGGGGGAATTTGAGACAAAGGGGCACAAAATCACAAAATGGGATATAGAAACCTTTATAAGTAGTTTTAAGTAATGTTAAGTTTGATGGCTTTGTAACAGTAGCAATGGAAAATTACTGAGGTGCATGATACATAGAGAAAAAAAATAGAGTACAACTAGAGAACATACTGAGAATTCTCACAAGATAAATCGTTATAGTTGGCCTAGTTTTAAGAAAAACAGTCTAGAAGAACAGGACACAGGGATAAGGAGTATCTGGGAATGGCAGGTGTCCAGGATGGGCTACAGTTAAACTAACTGATAAGTAGGAGGATAGGAGGATTATTATGTCTCTGGTGCTAACGAACCAATTAAACTGGTATGAGCATCTACTGCGCGTGCTTCAAAGGCTGCCAGAAGTGATGAAGATTGTTGGAAGAAGTAAACGACCCTCAGAGACCACCACCACAATTCTGTACGCATGCGGGGAACTCTCTGGAAAATGATGTAATCCATATGTAGCCTCATGAATATGTATGTATGCCCAGGGACTATATAAGGATGGCTTGTATAGCAATACGGGGACACATGTTAGGAGGAGTTATCCCCCGTGT
>NW_026900666.1:0-1826 GCF_033783945.1 Neopsephotus bourkii
ACACATAGAAGTTTGTCTGCGTATTAGGCCATTTACATCATTGGAAAGAGAGAATGAATTCCAGTTGTGAAACTTAATTAGTTTAAAAATACCTTAAATGTGTAGGTTTTTTTTTTCCCTCTAAGTTCAGCTTTCTATGCTCTTTTCATGCCTGCATTGATTATGTTTCCTTTTAATAGGACTGTGTTTCACTTGAAGACTCAAGAAGCGTCATCCTGAAGGCCCCCCAAAACTCTTTGAGTCGACTAAGTGAAAAGAATGCTGGACAGATGATAGAGAAGTTCACTTTTTCAAGAGTAAGTAAATTGTCGTTAAATGTTTTTAATGTATTAACGGAAAAACTTGGTTCAAATTATTTAGTACTAAGCAAACTAGATTTTTAAACTGTCAATAGTCTTTAAGTTTACAGATATATAATATTTAAAAGATTCTTTAGAAGCCTCTAATGATTGCTTTACCAAGAGATGTCTTTATTTTGTTTATGCTCAGGTGTTTGGACCTGAAACAACTCAAGAAGAAGTCTTTGAAGGTGCCATGAGGCAACCTGTGCAGGATTTCTTAGATGGATATAATCGCCTTATTTTTACATATGGTGTTACAAATGCTGGGAAAACCTACACATTCCGAGGTATAAGCAGATATGGGTTCTCCTTGAATGAAATTTCTTTCTTGAGTGCTCACTGCTTCTAGCAGAAATATTATAGCTTTTTACTTTATTTAAAGTGTAGGTCCTAGACATTGGCTTATCTTGAATATTAATAAATAGCCTTTGCAAGCCCCCTTCCATTACAAATATCGCTAAGCTGCCAACAGATGGAGTCCCTCCCAGAGTTAAAGCAATCATATAGTGATTTGTAAGGTTAGAATAATTTCAACCAGTTGTTTGAGTTTTCTTTTCCCCTTGAAGGATCTAGAGTGTCAGGGAGGAGAGGGAGTTAGGAAAACATAGCTTCTGTGTACCAGGATATGAAAGGTATGTAAGTTACTCTACACTAGACTAGTGTTTGGGTTTTTGTGTCTTTTTTTAAGACTCTTTATTGTTTGCCAGTGAGTGTTACTTTGTTCATGTTAAGTTGACTAACAAATGACATCACAATAAACAAGAAATGATTAGAGAAGAGAGACAATGATGAGAAATAAACATAAGGCAACAGTACTTTAATTTCCGATGTTATGTAGTTCTTGGCTTGGTTTTTAAGTGCTACCTAGATTTTACATCAGTTCTGATTTATGTGGCGCAGCTAGTGCTGTAACTCTTAGAAGCCCATCTGTCTCAAGAGTAGCAGAAACTATCAGAGGCTGGAAGATAATGCTGTCGGAGTCTGAGACAGAACAGTAGTTTCTCTTCTAGTCTATCACATTCTCTCTGGTTTAGAAATCAGTTAAGTGAACCCTTCTTAAACTTGCATCTGGATTCAGAAAAATCCAATGTGCGCAAAATCTTTTATTTGACTCCTTTTTGCCTTTCAGGAGCAAAAGTAGTATGCTCTGAGAAAAGGGTCTGGGATAGGGAAAGGCCTGTGTCTTTCCACAAGGTTTCTAGTACTTCTTTTGTCGGGTCTGTGGAATTAGTACAGGGCAACAGCTGAGAGATCAGTAATGACTTGTATTTCAGGATTACTTCCTTGAGAGAGTGAGTGAAGACAGCCTATGAAATGTGATTTCAAAAACTGCAGTTCTCTAAGTGTCTTGTTGGTTATAGTATTTTTGTTTGGGTTGTTTTTTTCCTTTAAGGCTAAGCTTATGAGAATACCCCAGCAGTTTTTTGTTGTATGTTTTACCCCTCATTGTCAGAAGTATAGAGCATAAGTAGTTGCTGAAAGCTG
>NW_026900667.1:0-1877 GCF_033783945.1 Neopsephotus bourkii
GGTAAGAATATTTTTCTTACAGCATCACAGTCTTTACCATGATTGAGTTTGGGTTTGTTTTTAACTGGATTGCATATTTTGATATCAGCCGGCCGGTAAAAGATATCTGAAAATCCTAAGTCAGTATCTTTAACAGCTGTATTTCCCACACGCTATAAAAGCATCCTTACAAAACTTGTCTAAAGAGTGGAGAGCATTTAGTTTTCTCCCTTGGGGCTCTGTCCCTGTGCATCTGCAAAGCAAGCCATCAAAAGAGTAGCAGAGCCAGCCAATGATGTTTTAATCCAATTGACTTGTGATCTGTTTCACTATTGGTATAACTATCCCAGTGAGCCCTGTTTGTCCCTTGCATGTCTGGGTAAGAAAGAGTATTAACATGGATGTGGCTTCCACTAGCCACTGCAGGCTGATCGGCTGCTTCTAGCCAAGAAGTGTCCTACCAAAGTTCCTCCTCTGCTCTCTCCAAATGAGGCATGAATTTGAATGTAGCTCATCTCAACTGCTGATTCTCAAGAAATGAGTTGGACTTTTGTTATCTGAGATGTTTCCAGAAAGAATAGGCCGTACTTTTTTAGAAACTCACTAAAAACCTAGGGGAGCTCAGGGATCCTTTTGTAAGTAGTCTCTTCTACTGGAAGTTAGCTGCAAAACTAAAACCGTTTGACTCTGACATACATGCAAACACAGAGCCAGGCCTGGAAAACTGATGGGAGAGGCGGAGCGTCCTCTTTGCTCACCTTTTCAGCCGTTCCCCAAAAGGTGGCAGCCTCTGCTAGCAGGAGTGGGTCTCTGGCTGGATGATGGATGCTTTTCCTTCAGGTTCATTCAGTTCTACATTCTGCATTGGTTGGGGGGGGTTTAGTGTGAAGTGTCCCTGCCCGTAGCAGGGGGGTTGGAACTAGATGATCTTAAGGTCCTTCCCAAACCTAACTATTCTATGATTCTATACCGTGATGTTTCCACCCCCCATCCCCATCACATCCTTAATACACATTACTTATTCATCTAATTCTGTATTTTTCTTAATGAAGACCTCAGTGAATCAAAGGAAAGGAGTGGAAAGCATCTGAAGAAGCAGCAAATTCCTTCCATCTATGTGGGGACTGAAATGCGAGTTTACCTCTTGGGGCACTCAAACGCATGTGCTGGTTTTTGCTTAAAAACGAATGGAAAAACTGACTTTCCAGAATGGATCTTCTGCACTTAGGAGCCTAACAATTATATTTCAGGCCCTTTTTGAGGGCTAAATTAACAAGGGTGTCCTACAGAAAAATTCCCTGGGGCTGAGTTGCTTCGACTATGCAGCCATTCTAAAGTACCTTTGTCTTTATAGTGTGACAATTTCCATTGTGGAAAGAGTCCAATTGGGGACTCTTGTGGGACACTACCATAGGGGGGAATAAGTCTGCTAAAGACCTGGGGGTCACCTGAAGGGAGGTCATAAATCAGCTGCAGCAGATGGTGGCAGAGAATAGGATGGCTATGGCAGCTACTAAGCTGTTTGGATCAGAAGGGCCCCCCCGCCAGATACACGTGTTTTTAACCATCTATTGGCCAATACAGCCAAGGGTGTTATTATCCCTATTAAGGACACACCTGAAGAAGTGGCCAAGGAAAATGATAAAGTTCTGCAGAAACCCTCACAGGCAGGAGAAAGGGAGACCCCTCCTGCCCCCCCGAACCCACACCAAGGGGGCCCAACACTTGTCCTCGGGAAACTCGCCCGCATTATGTGACAGATGAGTCTGACACCGATTCGGAACCCCACGGCATACCAAGAGAACCCCCTAAGACCACCCCGGGACCCCTCTCCCCTCAAAAGTCAGGACCCTCAGATAGATCTGTAATGGACTTTGAAAAGGGAATAAGGGAGATGG